>NC_054539.1:61228565-61388565 GCF_017654505.1 Polyodon spathula
ACTTGAAACTGCAAGCACAAGTCAAAAACGGAGTTAGAAAGGCCAAGAGAGAGATAGAAATGAACATTGCTAAGGAGGCTAAAACCAATTCCAAAATGCTTTTCCAATATTATAACAGCAAGAGCACATTCAATGAGGGTGTAAAATGTCTAAGAGATAAGAAATAAAATAAGTTATTTACAAGCCGCTAACAAAGATCAACAGTCTCTTGACACAGGGGTTGTACTGACAGACTGGAGAATTGCAAACCCTTAAACCCTTGATTAAAAGTAATCTTATAAAGCTGTATTTTTCTTCACATTTTAATTTTATTACATGAAATACTGTTTAGAAACATCAAGCGTTCATGTATAGCGATCTTGATCTACGCAGGCGTCAAATCTAAGGGGATACAGACGTCTGTGTAACACCGGGCCGCCTCCCCTCATCCTGCGGTGACCCACTGAAGATGTAGCTGGTGCTGGCTGCTGCCTCCTTGGTCACTGTCATTCTGATAAAGTGAGAGCCAGACTACCTGTCCTTTGGAGTGCCCATATACTAAAATAAAGGGTGTGTAACGCATGGTGCTATGATGACTGGCAAATAAATAATTTATCTTGCCTTATTTATGCATATTATTATGTTAGTGAATAGAGTGGTCACATCTGCAGTATGTGTTTCTCCTACAATGCAGTATTTCAGGTAATTTAACTGTTTAGTGCATGGGGCCCTAAGAATCATTCAATCTCTGTCGCAGAGATACTGAAATTGAAGAAGGAATCTATGAAAAAGACCTAGGCATTTATGTTAACTCAGAAATGTCTTCATCTAGACAATGTGGGGAAGTTATAAAAAAGAGGCCAACAAAATTCTTGGATATATAGTGAAAAGTGTTGAATATAAATCAAGGGAAGCAATGTTAAAACTTTACAATGCATTAGTGAACCTCATCTACAATATTGTGTCCAATTCTTGTTACCTTGCAAAGAAGAGCGACCGGAATTATTCAGTTTTTATAAGGCATGTCATATGCAGACAGGCTAAAAGAATTGAATCTATCCAGTCTTGAACAAAGAAGGCTATGTGACGATCTGATTCAAGCATTCAAAATTCTAAAAGGTATTGACAATGTCGACCCAGGTGACTTTTTCAACCTGAAAAAAGAAACAAGGACCAGGGGTCACAAATGAAGATTAGACAAAGGGGCATTCAGACTAGAAAATAGGAGGCACTTTTTTACACAGAGAATTGTGGGAGTCTACCAACTCCCCAGTAATGTTGTTGAAGCTGACACCCTGGGATCCTTCAAGAAGCTGCTTGATGAGATTCTGGGATCAATAAGCTACTAACAACCAAACGAGCAAGTGTGGGTCAAATGGCCTCCTCTCTTGTGTAACCTTTCTTATGTTCTAAAGGTAAAAAATTCTACAAAAATGAAAGTCATATAATGCTGTGCTTTAACAACAATTGATTCATGGCAAATCATTTATTTATTTATTTTATGCTTTTGCTTGCCCACTGTTTTCACACCAAAAATATTTTTGGTTGTACTCAAGAAAGCAGCTCCCAATTCTTTGAGGGAATGTCACAGCTGTGCCCTGTTGTATTTCTCTCAGTCCTTAGTCCTTGTTGTATCTGGAATTACCTTGGCTAACACTGAATTTCAGTATAGCTGTTCTTCAATTCAGTAGACCTGTTGTATATTGTGACAGAGACACATACCACAACGCCAGTGCTCAGTACTGCTACTTTATAGAAAGTGTCAAAGGTCAATATAAGACAAATAAACGTTTTGTGTAATGTGTAACCTGAATTGTTTCTATCAAAGCCTGTGACTCAGCAGAGAGTCTTACCCTGTGGCTCTTCCAAACGTCTATTTACTGCATATCTGAGAAAGAAGTCACCTATTACAAATGGATGTACTGTGCTGCTGCAGCCTCTTTTGCGGTTCCCCAAGGACACACTTCAAGTAAGAGGATTCACCTCAATAGGTTTTTCCTTTTTTCATAAATAAAGGAACAATAAAAAACAAAGTGTGAACAGATTTTGAAAACCACCATACAGTATGCCCACTGGGATATTAGCCATACCTGGTTTAATATGCTTAGGATTTTGTTACTGTAACTTCTGTTACTGACAATCATCTTACCCACCTGTCTCCCTTGACACTGGGGGGGGGGGGACCCCATTATACTCAAACATCTGTACTTGCTTTCAAGGAAAATGAAAATGCAAAATAAAATGGAGGCCTATAATAGGGTATGGGTATTTGGACAGTTTCTACATGGTACTGCTTTTTAAGTATATTTACTCTTTCAATAGTGAAATTCAATGTGGGGTGGTGGGACCTAACAGATCTTATGTTTTTGCTACTACTGCTGTAGTTCACTGGATTAAAAAATGATTTGTTACCTTTGTAGAATACATTTAGTGGCAGCTGCTTCTGTATATATAGCTCTTCTTCAAAAAGAAAGTGCTTTCCTGCATTTATTAAAGCCTTATATATATTACTGCTTATACTGTTCAATCTGTGCTTTGTTCATCAGTAAATATCTGCCCATCTAAAGAGAAAAAATAACATAGTTACTTTTATTACATTTAAAAAAAGGCTATGGCTAATGCATAACATGGAAATCAGAAAGTGTGTTAACAGTGCATGTCAGAATCTTACATGTCAAATAAACAGGCTTTTCATATCTGGCTTGAAAATGATGTCAGAGCAATGAACTAGGTTTCATACTTGGATCTTCAAAAAATATTTTGAACTGTAGTCTGTGACTGAGAAGTAATCTATTTGTAACTGTAACTAGTTATATTTTTTTTCAAAGTAATACATTATTGCAACTAGTTACAATTTTCTTAAAGTAACTGTTTAATTTTTGCAAGTAACTTACCGCACACTGAAGCTGTGTGATCAGTCTGTAAATCATCCATTCTTCTGCAGGAAAGCCAGCCCCAAGAGATCTTAAAGCTAGGGATTGTAAATGAGTCGCTGAGAAAAAGAACAGACTCACATTTCCGACTTGTGTTTATGTGTGGCCTGTTTTAATATTGGTTTATAATGCTTGGGTTAAGTGAGGTGTTAAATCATCTTCACATATTCCAGAAATATATTTCAAGTTGATTTATGACTTTATTCTAATCGTCCATTAAACCACAATTACAAGCTACAGTTTAGAAATGTACAGAAAATGTTATTCTAGGAGCTGTCCTTCTACAGAGACCTGAACAGAGCCTGAAAATCCATGGAATCCTTTAGAAACAGACCAGGGTACACAGCTGCAATGCTGGTGCACTATATCTCCTAGATCAGACTGGAAATGTAACTGATATACTTCAATCCAAATTGTTTCACATTATAGCAATATGCGATTTATAGCCGAGTAGGTTACGTGGTGGTATTGTGATTCCCTACTACAACAAAAAAGATGTATGTTTGCAACAGTGATAACTAAGACTAGGAAGCCTGGTTGTGTAAATATCAGTCAAACTTTTTTGAAAAAAAAAAAAAAATTTACACCCAGGTGTTTTGCTTTGGTTGCAGATATGAGATGTATTTAGTGGTGTAAAATTGGCAATACATGTCCACCCCCAGTCCTGCATTCTTAATTGTGTTTAACTTTATAACAATGGTTGTTTTTAGTGCTGCATTACATTTTGGGGTACCAAGATAGTTACTGAGCAAGTAGTCTGACTGGGGCAATAAATCCCACATACGATGAGGCTCTGCATTTATTCATCAGTCTCATTACTTGGTTTGTGAAGAAGAGCAGCTGACTGTTCAGAAGTCAGATGTAATGTGTTGTGTCCAGTCAGAGCATTGTACGGCAAGGAACTTCAGAAGCTGTCAGTATAGGGTCAACAGTTGTTCAGTTTTGTGTATTTCTGAGCACTGTAATCTTACTACTTGCATGTTTTAATTGTTTTCCATGCAGGTAAAATGCTTTCAATTTCTGCAGCACGTGCACGCCTGATATTGTTTGCAATAGGTATTCACTAAAGTTTTTTTTAACAAGTATATTACCATAGCCACTCATTTGGCCACACCATAACAAATTCATAATGTTTATGTCAAGCATGTTCCTAAAATGTAGGTGTCTGATTTAGTTTTTTACACGAATGGTGCAATTTGCAATTTTGGTACCATCCACCTTCATTACATACCTAATACACAGCCAGTGTGTGTGTGTCGGGGGGGGACACATTTAATGACTGCCTACAAAAAAAAAATATATATTAATTTGAAAAGTCCAGGAAAGCGGTGCCTCGTGGCAGCAGCAAAGTATGAGATGTCTACTATCTCTATACTAGCATCATCTTTAAATTCATTCAGTTTACACAGACAGCAGTGTGCCACCTTGTGGTTTATTAATCGACAATTGGAAGAACATTTAAGTCATTTTCTTTCAATGTTAAATAATGTTCATAATTGTTTTACTATTCGTTGCATCAAGGCTTTGAAAGCACATTTCAATCTGGCAGAAGAAGAAAAAAACTGCAGGAAAGGCTAAAGAATTGTAAAGTAATGAGGAGGATTTCTGTAGTTAAGGTTGGGGTTCCTTCATAACTGATATGTGCCTTAGTAATCCTTTCCAAAGAAAGCAATACACAAAGTAATCTCTTCCTTACATTCCTTAGTTCTTCTACCACATGCCTTTTCTTATTCCTTGTAATAATATTGTATTGTAAATCTTAATCTCAAAAGATTTGGGTAAAATCATCTGTTTATTGATTGATTGATTGATTGATTTATTATCATGCTTTAAACATTGGTAACAATTTAATGCACTTACCCGTCACATGCTATTTCCAACTCCATCACCAGTTTTCTGATACAAAGCTCATCTCTTCAGTGTTACAGTTTATTTGATTATCCGTCACAGCCCGCATTGTTTTTTTATTCTCTCTAATGCCAAATCAGTCTGTCTTATATTATGCAGCTGTACAGCGCTTCCTCCAGTTTCACCTGAAGAAAATGCAGCCAAAACAAAACGAACGAGACAAGCTAGGGTAATGTAACAGTTAATCATTAAACAGTTCCAGCTACTGTGATGTATTTTATTATTTTTTTATCTGTGATCTTTAGTTGTTTTTGTGCATTTTCAGTTGCAAGTGAACTGTGACATTAGGTCCTTATCGAGCACTATATTATGCAATTTTGAATACTGACTTGGGATACTGTTTTAATTCTGGAAACTTTTTTTTTTTTATCTTTTGGTTTTGCAAAATTGCTTTGCCTTTTATGTTTTACACAGTTCTGTGCATGGATAACATTTAGATGTAATTTTGCTGTTAGGTCATTAGTGGGAAATTTTATATACCGCAACAGTATTTATGGATTTAAAAGTATGTACTGTATGCAGTTAACGTGTTGTCTCTTTAGTTTTGGTCTTCAGTGATATTTTCAGAATCATATCATTCTGAATTAAAACACTGCTTCTGTTAAATATAGTACTGTATCAAAAAAAGCAATACAGTTCATCTAAATGGAATCCTACTAATTTTAAAACAAAGTCCTTTCATATGTATTTTTGATATTGTATCTTTTTTGTGTTCCCTAAAAAGCAGACAAGGGTTGGAAGAGGCCAAAATGAAATAATCAAAAATGCGTTACATGTGTTTAACCGCCACTGAAGTCAAAATTTTATAGGGTTTTATAGGGTTTATATGTAAGCGCTGACTGTATCCTGTACTATAGCTGAAGACTGTTTGACCAAAACAAGACCTACTCCCCGTTACTTGGATATATCTGCCTGAAGCTTCAAACCTAGATACCCTGGTGATAAGCCTCTTACAGTTTTACACACCAATAGCATCCAGTGAAGCTGTCTTCTGTAATCCTAATGAAATCTACTTTAAGGGTGTAAGTAACTGACAGTGATGAGTCTGAGTGACACCCTTATACAAATCTGGCTGCTTTATTCATTAGCCAGTCCAACGTTTTTAATTGTTCAACAGAGGCATGTAAGTACAAGGTATCACCATAATCAAACAAAGGAAACGTACAGCTCTTAATAAGTCAGGTTCAACTTTTAAGTTGTTTTGCTGTCGATAAAGAAACTCAAGTTTTTGTGGAATCTTCTTTGAAGTAGTGGAAATATGCAAATCAAACTTTAGAAATGGATCTAACCATATCCCCAGAAATTTATAACTGTCCACCACCTCAAGCTCCCCAGTCAGTGATTGAATACTTAATTCTGCTTTCAGACTTTTGAATTTAGATCCAAAGAACGTTACCTTTGTTTTTTTTTTTTTTTTTAACAGTAGCTTTAAGTTCCAGAATCAGTGTTGTACAATATTAAATGCCTCTTAAAGTTTTTCTACTACATCTTTGCCACAGCTTCCAAACGCATGAAGCACTGTGTCATCTGCATAAAGGTAACAACAAACTCCAATCCCCTGACAGACATTGTCAATATACAATGAGAATAATGCTGGCCCCAAATAGAGCCCTGTGGTAGACCTTTTTCAATCTCTAAAACTGAAGATGATTTCCCCCCTCCCTTTACTTGTTGTTTTTTTTTTATCATTGAAGTAACCACTGAACCAATTTACAGCTTTATCAGATAGCCCCAATTCCCCCAGTCTCTCACATAATAACAAGTGGTCTACAGTATTGAAGGCCTTAGACAAGTCAATAAAGAGCAGCTGCTTACTATCCAAGGCACTTGTGATATCATTAACCACTTTGATCACTGCTGTTATTGTCCCATGACCAGATTTAAACCCTGACTGGGTTGGGGACAACAGGTTGTTTGAGTCAATAAACACTTTAAGCATTTTGCCAATACAGACAGCAACGATATTGGTCTATAATTAACAAACATTATTGCCAACATTCTTCAGTGATGGGGCTAGCTCACAAGGTTCTCCAGCCCTTCAGCACTGGACACCTGTGTTTCAATCGGGTTCATCTGCCAGCTCCGTGACTGACTGTAATTTAGAATCAACTACAGTTTGTGTTGTTAAATGTCAATGTTGTCCTGCATTCTTGTAATACTGTATGTTGCAGTTATTATGCAGAATTTACATCAAATGAACCAATAATAAGCAAATAGATTTTCATGGATCTAAAAGTCTTAAAATGAATTTCACACACATGTGATATGCAGTTGTAACAGGATGGAGGCTGGACGCGAACCGGCGACCCTGCACACAGCAAGCAAGCGTCTTAACCGGGCTCACCTACACTTGTGCAGCGGTAAAGAGGCTTGCTTCTTTTGGTTGGTGTTCTGGCAACCCCTGTTACTCACACACACCACTCAGCAACTAAGGACTGCCTTCACTAACACACTGATTTACGACTTCACTGTTCAACAAATTCAGATTCTTCAATCTGCCCCATTAGCCATTTTACCTGCCTCCCTGACACTAAAGTATTAGTAACAATGCCAGTCCATGTATTTTTACAATGAGCATAAACTGCCCCTTGATTTCATGATCCTGTTGATCAATTGATATGAAGTTCTTGTTTAACAGTAATGCAAATTAACAGTACTCAGTTTACAAATCATTAATATTGTGTTATGTATTGTTAAAACAAAGGAATAATCAATATACCTTTTTTTTAAATGTGTAAACTCTTACAGTTCATACAGTGTAGTATATAAAACCTGGTGTCATCTTTATTTTTACTAAACACACAGTAAAATACAATTGAAACAACTGTAGTGCAATATCATGCTAAGGAATTTTAATACAACAGACTAGCTAGCAGAGCAAATAAAATGCTAATAGCTGGAAAAAGAGTATCTTATATCTCTGGGCAGACAGTTCTAATATTGTACAAGCAAGGGGGTTACCCGTAAAAAACTTTACTCAGTCTACCATGCTTAGACTGTTCTTTTATCACGGTTTATCTTGTGTATTTTTATTTTATTTTTTTTACCATGCTTTCAGATAGCTTTTACAATGCTGTTACCCATGGTATACCACAGTAAACATTATAAGGATTGGTGACACTTCTGGAATCCACAAGATTTTCACGTCTCTCATGTTTGAAGGTCTGGTTTCAAATAAGGTCACAGTTAAGTCAAATTAGCAGTCTTGACCTTTGCCCCCATTGGACTTTAACAAAACTACCTCGCAATTTATCAAAACTGTCAGTTTCTGCTTCAGAAAGGCCCAAGGCTGAAAGGCAGGTTTCAGGTCAGAATGGAGGTGCACTCCCAGAGCTGAGAAGAGTTAGAAATATTTGCCTATTTGACTTATTTCTTAACTGTGAGAAAAGACAATTTAAGTTTGTTGCTACACTTCAATATGAATATTTGTAATAATAAAATCCAGTTCAGTCCTCAAGAGAGCATGTAACAAGACATGTGGGTTTGAAATTAGGCATCAGAAAGTACCATAATGTTACAACAATATGCAGTACATGTTTTATTAATGCCTAGCCACATGTTAACAACACAAATGTATTTAAGTTGAAAAATAATTCTATTGGGAAATATTAACAGCACCTTGTTACTTGTTGCCTAGACTGATATTTGTTTCATGTGACAGAAACACCAAGACAGCTCAACTTCAGCATACAGAGACAAAAATAATACAGGAATCCCATTAATAATTTACATGGAGGTCTATGAGAATCTTGGCAGGCAACATGCTGCTGTGACCTGGGTGTGCTGATTTTGTTGTTTCCCAACAACAAGCATCAGAACGGCAGCAGTGAGACTTGCTTGAACAATTAAATGCACTTAAGAACATAAGAACATAAGAAAGTTTACAAACGAGAGGAGGCCATTCGGCCCATCTTGCTCGTTTGGTTGTTAGTAGCTTATTGATCCCAAAATCTCATCAAGCAGCTTCTTGAAGGATCCCAGGGTGTCAGCTTCAACAACATTACTGGGGAGTTACTTGTGTCGGTGTGCGGTCAGTGGGCACTGTGGCAGACTCAAACTGGGCCTCAAAATAAAAAGCCAACCGAGGACACCAATAAAAAAAGAGAACCTGAAAGAAAAAAATTGAAAAAACCAAAGAAAAAGAAAATCTGTCTCGTTAGTACACTAGGCCAAGGAACTGTCCAGCTGCTTTTAATGTTGGTGAGTCGACTGTAATATGAGCCAGGATGTTTAACTTGTTTTTTTTTTTTTTTTACTGCTTTTTCACCCAAAATGTGACAAACTTAAGCATTTGAAATTCTGTTTTCTATCCAAAAATATCTGACTTTACATTAAGTAGATAAATGTAAGTATTGACTATGTTTTAGTCCAATGCAGGGCTGTCTGTGTAACCTAATGTGGCTCTGTAGAGGGCTCTCAGAGCCCTTTTTTCTTCTGTCTGTAGTGCATCTCATTTTCATTTGTTCCTTTGATTAAGATGAGAAATCCATTCAAGGCTGCAAAAGGGTTTGGGCAATCTAGTCTTAGGTAGAAGAAAGTACAGTCAACATGCAAATTTGTGTTTTAGGATGAGAATGTCTATAGGCACAAATATACTGAAGCTGTGTCTTCGCTGCTGTTCAATGCTGCAGGCTTTCTTCCTTCTCGTCAGTAATATATACTGTGTATTTGTGTGTGTCTCTTTAAGAACTCACTGGTCACCGGTATGGATTTTTTAACCAAAATGGTTGGATGGCTCTGCTCTATCCTTCTCCTTTCTTCCTTCTCTCTAACGCTTCTTCCATGCAGTTGGTGGTTTTGTTTCAATTAAGCTAGAACCAGTAGTAGAATCGAATGCTCTTTACAGACGAGAGAATGCATATGGAGTCTAATGCTGGCTCCTGAGATCAATCGCCAGACATCTCTTATGCATTAGCATCAAACTAGACTACTCATACATAAATAAATAAAAGCAATAGGGAAATTAGATTTAAAAAAAAACACATTTTACAAATGTAGGCAACTGTAATAGTTAATGCCAGAATATGGAAATACAATGTGCCCATGTATCCACTTATATGGACATGCTACAATTTCCAGGTAAACAGACTAGTGGAGGACAACTTACCCTATTGCTCATGCCAAGGACATTTATTAAAGAGACTGTCAGCAGAGGGCTGTAGATAAGTGCATTCATTTGAACTCAAATAACAATGTAAATAATCAGCCATCTGACTTGGAGCCTATTTATAGATAATTATAGGCTAATGAAACAATCTCTGGAGTCTGGAGTTAACCATCTTAATTTATTGCACAATGACGAGTGGGAAATTCAAGAGAACAGTCTATATCTTCGTCCTCAGTAAGGAGAGTAAACTTAACCCTCGACAGTTCACACCCAATTTTTTTTGTCACCAGTGGTAAAAATTTATATTATATGTAAATATAAAGTTTCTAGTATTTATATATATATATATATATATATATATATATATATATTTACACTTTTAGATAAGACTACTATGAAATCTAAAATGTCCTAATGAAACTTGAGCCACTATGCAGGTCTTTTCGTTGGAATTTAAGAGTTCTGTTCAGCCTTCCAATTGGGTGCAACTCATGAGAGCATCCAATGACAATAGAAGGAGTTTGCTGGTGGATACAGTACAATACAGTACTGTCTCCACTTCTGCATGATTTGATAAGGGTCAGCAGAGTCTTTGAACAACAATCTATGCTAGGGGAGGATGTCACTTACTTCCAGCAATGGGACTGTGAGAGCACTGCACCATTGCCTCATTTGACGTACTCCCATTGTGATCCAAGGGCATGTAACAGTGAGTGAATCTGTTTTTGGTTTGATTCTTAGATTTCTGACATCCTTGACCACATATTGAGGTGTAGCAATGAAAAAAACATCATTTTTGTAATTCTTGCCATTCTTCACCTATGCTTAGATTTGACATGCTTTTATAAGCACAAAACACACCGGAGAAAACATTTTGCCAAAACATTTGTGTTCTGGATTAAAATATTTATTTGTTTATTTATTTCATTAAATACTCTGGTGCCCTTGGTGTACGTTACTGGAAGTCATGTATAGATTGGCCTATTCTGGGGAAAGTGGTTATACTTTTAGGAAAGTTTGGGAGGATGGTTTACTTTCTGTGGGTGTGTCAGGCATTGATTGTGAGACTTTTTTTTTAAAGCTGTCAACTCGGTCCATGTACAGTTGATCTCCGGTTGTATAAGCTTTAATGCTCCATGCATACGGTGTCCATTTTAGGATATCCTCAGTCATCACCCCTCCTTGAGTCAATCCTTATTCCTCCTGGAGTCAATCCTCACCCCTCCTCGAGTCAGTCGTCACCCCTCCTCAATCATCAGGCATCAGTACTCAAAGTTTTTTTTTTTTTCTTTTTTCGGGGAGAGTGAAGGGTTGGATGGAGTTGTCTGAATCACCCAATCAAACAAGGGCAAAAATACTTTTGGTGCTTCCATTGGATGAAAGAGATGTCAGTGTAGCTGTTGATTGATGCATGCGTTTTTACTTTTTTTCAGAATTTAATATGTATACTGTAAGCATACTTTAAACTTTTGACTCTGTCCTACCTCTCTCTCCCTAAAAAACACATAACCAAAAACAAAACTTGAGGAGGACTGATGCCTGACGATTGACTCAAGGAGGGGTGGGGACTGACTCGAGGAGGGGTGAGGATTGACTCGAGGAGGGGTGAGGACTGACTGGAGGAGGGGTGAGGACTGACTCGAGGAGGGGTGAGGATTGACTCGAGGAGGGGTGGGGACTGACTGGAGGAGGGGTGAGGATTGACTGGAGGGGTGGGGACTGACTGGAGGAGGGGTGGGGACTGACTCGAGGAGGGGTGAGGATTGACTCGAGGAGGGGTAGGGACTGAGAATATCCTAAAATGGACAGATAAGAAACTGGCTCAACAAGACTGCTTAAAAATAACAGTTCAGGCAATCTTGAAATCTGCCTGCTCAGGGGAACTAACCTTTAAAGCAGGTGCTTTTAAATATTTATGTTTGGGAGCCCCTTTTTTAAAAAAAACTGAAAACTGAGGAAAATGAACTTGCAAAAAACAAAACCAAAAAAAAAGAAACATGGTACTGATATCTACGTGCGCCTCCTAGAGCCAGTTTAAAAAAAAAAAAAAAAAAAAGTATCTCCTACATAGGACTTTTTATCTTCTTTTCTTTTCTTTTTTTTTTTAAATGGCACTAGGATGCTTCCATAGAAATCCACTTAGCTACGTAACAGAGTTTACAGTCTTTTCTATAATGTATCATTTTATTCTCAATTACATTAACATGTTTTCAAGTGGGTGTTTCAGAAAAACTACGGGCCATATCAAACAAAACTATAAGGATTATTTTAAGGACTTTTGTTATTGTTGTTTCAATGACTGGTTGATCTCTAGGTAATACCTGTTACTTGCAATACATTCCTTAAAACAGTCATATAAGTCAGGAACATGCAACCTGCGGCCCGTTTGTCGCCTGACTGCGGCCCAGTGTATTAATTCCATTTCTTTTATGAATATATTGTAAATATTTTAAAAAATTTGTTGGCTTATTTTTTCAAATTTTTTGAATAAAAAGCACTACACCCTTTGAATTCGTACTGCAGAGGATAATTGCTTCTCATCAGCTTAAGTCACCAAATAATTTCGTGGGCCTTCCTTTCCTTTCTCAAATGCACAATCCCGCTGCATTGAAAGAACCCATTCCCAACATAGGGGGCTTGTTGCTAGGGAGGTGACGTCACTGCCCTGTGCCTTTTCTTATATTGCTGCCTGCTACAACTGAACAACTCATCTGCTAAAGTAAAAACCACTTCAACAAGTAGATATTTAATTTGCTTTGTATTATTATGCAATGTGTGTGTATATGTATGATATTAATGTTTTTGTTTTGTATGTTTTTGTTTGTGATGTGCATGGGGTTATTCTTCAGTAATGTGCTGCCCGCTATAAACACGAGGTTAAACTAGTTTTCTGCAGCTTGTGATAAATGTTTGGTTTGTGCACGTTTGATATAAGTAAATAGGGTCCTATATCCATATCACTGGTTTAAGTATTTGTTCATTTGATTTTTTTTTTTATTCATACAACTAAGAGGTTGTACATTTTCAGGTTGTTTTACTACTAATTGCCACCTCCAAAGTGATTTTATAATTATGGCTCACACATCTTTTACAAAAAAAGAAGTTTCCAGAATGTTCTGGGACCCATTGGGAAAGCTTTGCGGATGCCAGCTTGAGAGTCGCTGCTCTAAAGGACCCCCTCTCTGTTTGTCTTTTCGCCTGCAGGTATATCCGTACTATGTACCTGGGCATTCAAAGCCGGCGGCAGAAGGAACACCAGCGCCGCTTCTACTGGGCCATGATGTACGAATATGCAGACGTCAACATGCTGCGCCTCCTGGAGACCTTCCTGGAGAGCGCCCCACAACTGGTGCTACAACTCTGCATAATGATCCAAAAGAACCGGGCTGAGACACTACCGTGTAAGGGGAGCTGCTTCGCTCCATACCTGGGAATAGGGAAAGTGGGCCGTGGAGATTGTGATTGGAGAAGAGGAAGGGGCATTTGGGAACAGACAGGCTTTTAGTTTAAAAACACCTCTCCGAAAATGTTTTTGAGAAAACACAATACGCTGACATGTGTACATACATATGTATGTATGTGTGTGTGTACATAAAGTCCTGCCACACTTCAGCAATAACTTCATAACGTAGGTACATTTCTCACATTTCATGTGGCAGCTTTGACAACGCTGATGGCACAGCTGTCAATATGATGGCAGAATTGTATGCACACCTTTTGCATATAAAGGGAAAGAAAATATGTTCTTAAATGAAAACGCGGCAGATAGTTTTAAAAAAGGAAGGAGAAGAAAATAAAAAAAACACTTTAAATACAGCAGCCACTGTTCATTTAGACAAATAAACCATCTAAATAAAGTCTTTATAAAGTGTTTGTATTGCAGTAGATCATGTTTTGTTAGCATGATATGTAGTTGTGTAAGGCACTGAGGGAGATCATTGCAGTTTTTGAATCTAGTTTAGAAAAAGCAATATGTTATTAAAGAGTAAGTAGCAGAGAAATTTAAAATCTGTTTCATAGCTGTTTTCAAAATGTCCGCTCTAGTGCACTGGTAGTGTCAGGATTATTGCCCACATTGTCAAACAGGTAGCACAGCAATAACGATCCATGATGTGGTATGAAACAGAAAAAACAGAGCATATTTAATGTAAATCGCATATTTTTTTCCCTAAATTTAACCATAAAATTCAACATTTAAAAACATTTAAAATCAGTCTTTAAATCTGCTGACACTTGATGAGTCAACATTTAGCTGACCCGTTAAATATGGGCTTATAACAAATAAATCTGTGAATTTAAATCTTTTTTTATTTTTTTTTTATTTTTTTTTACACTATCGTTCAGTATCACATTTGATTTGGCATTGCATTCTGCAGAGCTGCCCTTACACTTCTAGAGCCAATCCCTCCACTTCCCTGCCTCCTCTGCATACAATGCAATATTTTTTTTTTTATTTTTTTATTTTTTTTTACACATTTCAAAACTTTTTTGTATTTAGTTAAATCTGAATCTTTTTCTGGTTAAATCTAGGAAGAATAAAAAAATACTGTTAAAATATTAGTGCTATTTTTTTTTTTACACTTGTCGCCCCATTCACAGAAGCTGCTATTTCATCTCTGTTCATTACACACTCGCTACTTCAAACATAATTTCTGTGATTTTACAAGTCAACGTCTCATTTGAAAGGTAAGAACTTGGATTAATTTGCAGTCATTTATGTATTTATTTTAAATGTTATATCCTTTTATTAACTTTTTTAACAGAACTGCACCTTTAGTCATAGTTACTAACTCTCCACACCCACCACACTTTGCGCACCACTGAATCAGGAGACAGATCTCAAACACCAGTGCACTAGAGTAAACATTTTGAAAAGAGCTTTGAAACAGACTTTACAGTTAGAAGTGTAAAAAGTTGTCAGGATGTTAACAATGAATAGCCAAATTACATATAGTTTATTTAAACAGTTGTAGCAACACATGGGGATGTATGAAGCTATATTTTTCAGAACCCTGCTATTTGCTCTTTAATTTGGTAATGAGCAGGTAAGAATGAGGAATTATTGCAGTTAAACAGGTTAAGAAAAAAATGTATGTCCATGTGAAAGTTTTCCACCACTGCATTGTAACCAATAGTTAATACAAATTGAAATGAACAGTTTCAGTGTCAGTCTATAGTCATTGTGTGACCCTGAGCAAGTCTTTCAGATGAGAGGTTATTATAAGTGACTCTGCAGCTGATGCATAGTTCATAGTTCACTCATATGCTAGTCTCATATCTTGTAAAGCGCTTTGTGATGGTGGTCCACTATGAAAGGAGCTATATAAAAATAAAGATTGTTATAATTATAAACACAGCACAACAATACTTATTTGGAAACACGTTGACTGTGTTTATTGTGTTCAAAGTAGCTTCTCGACAATCCTTTTTTTTTTTTATTCCACCCATTCTCTTGGAATAAAAAAGTATTCATGTTTTTTTTGTGGGATTCTTGTTTAAAGCTAGGTTATTGGATTCTCCAGAGTCTGGATATTTCCAGCTCTACTGAGTGATATATAGTGTATGTGCCACATAACCTGATCCATGCTCATCATTCAGGTCTTTGACATCAATAAAGATTTAACTACATCAAAGTTAGCCATAATAAAATTCTATGGGGTTTATATATAAAGTATTTTAACACAATTATATGGAGGTCTGTTTGAAACAATGGAGTAAGTACAGGTAGCTCCATGCATGTATTTTTTGTAGTTTTTTTAACCCTCCTAATGTTTTGGGAGAAGCACTCCTCTTGCTGGTCAGTAAATACACAAAAACTTGTAACTTACTACATATTAGACTGTGACAGAAATACAATGACTCTTGTAAATCTCCCTCCCTACCTGTGAGGGCACTAAGCAGCGAGAACAGAGTTCCTTGGACAGGCTGGTCTGACAGTTCTTTCCCAGGGTTCAAGGGAAGTCAGCCAGCCTGGAAGGGGGCGAGACTTGGTTGCAATAGCACATTGACCTGGAAGGGAAACGATGTGGCAGCCGCAAATTGGAGAGGCGGTTGCGTTTGTGTACCAAGGGGTCAGGCGTGACAGCATAAAAGGGGACGGAAAATTGTAAACTGTTCCTTCATTTGGTTTGAGCATTTAACCTGTAAGGACTGTGAGAGAATGGGATATGGATCGTCATGCATTGGCGGAGTACTGGAGATGCTGGACAGCAGACGGGAGACAGTGGAGAGAAGGAGGGAGGATCGCTACACTGCGCTCATTGAACAGGTAGGGCTGGCATTTTCCACAACACCAAGCCCTACGGGAACACCAGCATTATCAGCACTGAAGGCTTCGGCGATGAAGATGTCGGCGGACGATGACCCAGAGGCATACCTGGTCACGTTTGAGTGGCTGGCCAACACACGTCATCGCCGCGAGTGTTCTGGGTGAGCCAGCTGGGACCCTGCTTGATCGGGGAGGCTCAGGCAGCCTACCAGGCTATGAGCGACCTCAACACTGCCATTTATGACCTGGTCAAGCTGGCCATTCTCCGCCGCTTCAACATTACGGGAGAGACCCATCTGGTACGGTTCAAGGAGTACTGAAGATCCCTGGAGACATGCCCCAGCTTGTTTGTGGAGCGGTTGTGTGCACACGTGGTACACTGGCTGACCCATGAGAAGAAAACCACCCTGCAAATGGACAATGTAGAGGAAGATTTAGGCCCCTGTCCAGAGAACCGTAGCATTAAAATCTCTCTCTCTCCCCGTTAACCTTCTCATAGATCAGCCTGCAGCAGCAGATGAGCACGAGCCTGCAGCAGCAGACAAACATGCAGCCAGCCTATCCATGCTCCACAGAGAGATTTTCAGACAACAAAGGCCTTCTGCAGCCTCTCACAGAGCCTGTTTCATCTCTATCCTCCCGTTTCCAATCCATCGAGGCTCAGCTCTGACATGGACTCGCGTCAGCCCTTCCCACCTCTGCTCCAGCCTCAACCTCTGCTCCAGCCTCAGCCTCCGCCTCCATTCCAGCCTCAGCCTCACCCCCTACCTTAGGTCCTGTTCTCCCAGCAACCGATCTCGAGGCCCCACAGTACAACTTGGCCACAGCTGCCTCTGCTTCCTACAGAGCAGCTTCTTACAGCTTTCACACCCTGCTGCCTCCTTCACCCCTCCACCCATCCGTCATGTCTCTTCCCTCAATCCTATTCATGGCTCAGCACCCCCATCAGCATCTCACTCCCAGGATAAATATGGCCACTCTACAGCACTCTATCGTTTACCTACTCAGACCTCCGCACTGATCAGGCAGATCTCACCTGCTACTGTTATTTGCACCTCGCTAGAGAAGATCTCCGCTCTCTCTTCATATCGGCTCACTGCAACATGCAAAAGTTGCTTTAGTTTATTGTTTAAATCTGCAACTGGACTTCTCCAATATGCAGATCGTGGCAGCATTTCCGCAATCAATGCTAACGCTAATCCCCATCAAAATATGGGGCACTTGTCTTCCTCAGCAATCTATTTATATGTTTGCGCTTCCTCTCAAACATTACAGCATTAATACATGGTGAGAGATGCAGTACGAGACTGGAAATCTGTTTTGAGTCTGATTATCCACTATTAGGAGAATGACTGGAGTTGTGTAACCCAAATCTCTGAATGTGAGTTCACCTTTTCCAATTCAAGCAGACATGACAGGCGCAAACCGCTGATCGATCCCGTATTAACTAACAAATAGAACGGTCAGCATCTCATCTCTCTGCCCTCATTTCCAGAATATGAGGCGTAAAAGGTGCTGAGCTTCCCCAGCTCTCTGAACCCCTCTTCTCCGACCTATCCAGAAACATTATCTCTAGGCATTGGTTCGCCTCTCACCTCTCCTCCCTCATCACCAAGGCAGGCCTGCCATCCCAGTTCTACACACCCCATTCTCTTAGAATCAGAGTAGTGAAATCAGCAGCAACATGCCATCAAAGTCCTTGGTCACTAGACATCCTCAGCAGTCGATCTCTACATCAGAACCACCCCAGCATTTTATTTTTTAATTTTTTAATTTTTATGTTAATCATTTTCTGTTTCAGTTATCGCACCCTGGTGACTTTGTAACTCAGCTCCTAGTGGCGTCTAAGAAGTACTACAGTACTTTTGTACTGTGATATGTATCACTGATGTATTTCTTATGTCCACTAGGAGCAGTGTTACCAGGGACAGGCCAATTGTTACACTTTGGTGTACCTGATGTTCTTTAAAAAAGTAAAAATGCATAAAATAGATTGCTATGTTGATAAAGTAAAAACATAAGATTCATGAATATAAAAAAAAAAATACCCAAAACCTAAACTTAATTTCGCTTTGAAATAAAAATCCAACATGTCTAACAGTCATCCCATTCTCATTCGATAGGCCTAACATCACAGTAAAACAAAACAAGCACAGTTTTACTCTTTGTCAAAATCTAACAGAGCTATTTGGTCTGCTGTTTAAACGTGCGCCTAGTAAAGCAAGCAAGTACTGTAGTTGCATATGAAAAAGGAAAACTGAAGCTATAGATTATGCCCTAAGCTTTTAGCTTTTCAAGGTTACACAAAGAAAAAACCCTCCCTTGTTACAAAAAAAAGCTATATATTTGGAGCAAAGGTCAACTAAAAACAGAAACAACTCCAGGCATTAGGGAACAGATAGGGATATTAATAGCTTACCAATATCCTGCATTATCAAGGAAACCTCATCATTTATGAATTGTAGGCACAATTTGTAGTCTCCTGTTACAACAAGTGAAACAGCAGAATCATTCAATCTCTAGTAAGTGTAGAAAGTGCTGTATATGGGAATTCTATATACCATAGCCACCACTTACACCATTCAGGGTTATTTCAGGCAGCCGTTTGTCAGACCAATAGCGTTTAACATTTTCCATTTCCACTGATTTCAATAACAAAGGCGTAGTTTATACCATGTTACGCATTCCATATATTGCGGGCAAATTCAGTTGTGCAGATCTTGTTATGTGCCATTGACTTTGATTTCATGGGGCGATCGTGAGTGATAAGTGTAGTGCTTCATGGCAGCCTGGAGAGCGCCATGATACTTGAAGGGAATTAAAGGGATAGAACAGGAGTCTTGCTCTCAGCGATGGAGAACCTTATTGCCGAAGGCTGGTCCGGCAACCCAAGACTCGAAAACACATGGATAGAATCCCCCGCTCTGCTGTAGAGCCGCATTCTTGGCGACTTGGGAACCGAGCTACCCATAAGGGATTGAGGGGACAGAGTACCCGAATCTCGGACAGTCGCTGCAGCTCAGCGACTTGAGAATGGAGCTACCCATAAGGGACAGAAAGAAGAGAGGACTCGACTCTTAGAGAGCCACTGCTGCTCAGCGACTTGTGAATGGAGCTATCCACCAGGACCGAACAGACCTTCGAAGGAGAGCCTTGAAAATGAAAAATTAGAGGGACTCGGGATCGTGGAACGGAGCTTACAGGAGTCCTGGAGCTAGAAAGAAAAGAGTAGAGAGATTAGAAAGAAATTGAAGGACTGCAAGGCAGATATCGCGTTGAGGAGCAGAGGAGAGAGAGAGACTCCAGAAATTAGTATAGGGAAAGCGCACAAGCTGCGACAGGATAGAAAGTGTGGCTGGGGGTCCCATCTGGCCCGAAGCAGAACCTCCAATTTGAAGGGCATAGCCCTGGGAGGCTGGGGAAAGTCAGCCTCACTAACCTCCCAAAAATGGCCCCCGGCCCCCCCCGCAGAACCGCACCTGCGAGAATAGAAAAGACTGCAGCCACAGCATGACATAGACTTAAGTGGGGAAAAAATAAACAAAACAAAGACAGGTTAGTATTGATAACCTAAAGGAAAGCCATCCACGCTGTGGAGAGGAAAACCCCCCTTTTTTAGGAGGAAACCTCTGGCGGAGAGGGAAACCCTACTCGAGGCAAGCTTGCTAGGGACTGATGGGCAGATACGATGACTGCTGGGGTGGTTTTGATGTAGATCAACTGCTGAGGATGCCTAGTGACCTAGGACTTTGATGACGTGTTGCTGCGGATTTCACTGCTCTGATTCTAAGAGAATGGGGTGTGTAGAACTGGGATGGCAGGCCTGCCTTGGTGATGAGGGAGGAGAGGTGAGAGGCGAACCAATGCCTAGAGATAATGTTTCTGGATAGGTCGGAGAAGAGAGGTTCAGAGAGCTGGAACTGAGGGCTGAGGTGGCAGCTGGAGCTGAACAAATATATGAATCGGCTGCTGGGGAAGCTCAGCACCTTTTAGTCACACTATTAGTCATTCTCCTAATAGTGGATAATCAGATTCAAAACAGATTTCCAGTCTGCCTGATCAGTGAGGAGGTCTGAGTAGGTAAATGATGGAGTGCTGTAGAGTGGCCATATTTATCCTGGGAGTGAGATGCTGATGGGGGTGCTGAGCCATGAATAGGATTGAGGGAAGAGACATGATGGACAGGTGGAGGGGTGAAGGAGGCAGCAGGGTGTGAAAGCTGTAAGAAGCTGCTCTGTAGGAAGCAGAGGCAGCTGTGGCCAAATCGTACTGTGGGGCCTCGAGATCGGTTGCTGGGAGAACAGGACCTAAAGTAGGGGGTGAGGCTGAGGCTGGAGCAGAGGTGGGAAGGGCTGGCACAAGTCTGTGTCAGAGCTGAGCCTCGATGGATTGGAGACGGGAGGATAGAGATGAAACGGGCTCTGTGAGAGGCTGCAGAAGGCCTTTGATGTCTGAAAATCTCTCTGTGGAGCATGGATAGGCTGGCTGCATGTTTGTCTGCTGCTGCAGGCTCGTGCTCATCTGCTGCTGCAGGCTGATCTATGAGAAGGTTAGCGGGGAGAGAGAGATTTGGATTGGATTGCACCGAAAAGTAACTGGAGCCTGGCGCTGAGATTGAAAGTGCTCAGCAAGGAGCTGAAAAGGTGGTGCAGCTGCAGTGGCTAGAGCTGCTGCGGATGCCGTGGACTGCACAGCTGATCGTGGCTGCACCTTGGATTTTTTATTTTTTTTGATGACAGACGGGCTCTTGACGCTGCCGGGGTACGAAAGACCAGATTAGTTGACTGGGACTCACACAGGAGGAGAAACATTGCTTCTCTGTCAGTACATGCTGGTATGGCTATTCCAATATCGAGTAATGATTTAAGTAACTTGTTGGTTGGCCAGTCTTGGAAGAAGAAGCAGCTTGGAGATGGATTAGACGGAGCAGATCTTTTACCATGGCAGAGTTGAAGAATGGCAGCAGCTGCTGCTGGAACTGGAGCAGAGGAGACATCTGGAAACCACGAATGACTCGGGTTGTCTCCGAAATCCAGTGGAGGAGAGGTACTGGTTGGAACATCCAAGCTTGATTGAAGCGAAATAGCTGCTAGTGGGATAGCAGTAGATGATAGTTCTCACTCCCCCTTTTTTTAAATAGCTTTGATAAGAGATTTCTTCTTTTTTTTCGCACAGACTATGAATAGACTGCTACCCTGAAGAGACTGGTAGCGTACCGGCTTGTACGAAAAACAAAAAACACTAGAGAGGGTGTAAGAGGAAACAGGAGACTTATATAGAAGTGGGAAAGTGATTGACAGGGAGAATAGAGACAGGGGAAGGATAGACGCGACTCACCAGCGACCCTGAAACTCAACCTAAATGTTTACACTTAAATAACAAACATACTGCTTATGCTGTAGTAATCACTCTTACTAATCCACAAGTCAGCTGTTTTCACCTTGTTACTTTGCCATTCACATAGATTTCAATACAAAAGGCAGCACTTTAGTAAAAAAGCTGTTTGCGCCTCGTTTCTGAGCGATTACCCCTGTACTGTACCTTGGCTATTTAATCCCTGTACGCAGTGTCGGGTTTACAGTTTGAAAGAACAGCACTGACTGCAATAGCAACCAATCATGGCTGGAAAAAGAAAAGCGATGAGCATCAGCATGAAAACTCAGTGTAAATAAAATGTCTCTGTTAGATGCTGCTGTGCGCTTACTAAAGCATGCTTGGAGCTCTGTCAGTCAGCAAATAATGCAACTTTGCTTTAAAAAGCCAGAGATAAATGTGGGAATTGACCTGATTGTGGATTGGGAAAGGGGGTGGGAGTAGTCTGTAAATAATGTGTGTTTGTAAACTGTGTTATTCTTGTTCGGATCTGTTAGCATTCTCTGTGGGTTTTGGTGCTTCTGTGACTTAGAGCAGAAAGACTGCCTGTGTGTGAGTGCATCACTAAGGGGGGTGGGAGAAGGTCTGACACGAGCAGTCAGAGAGAGTGTTGGACCAGTGCGTGAGTGTGGAGATGACAGTTTAAGAGAGAGAAGCGGGATCTGGCGGCGGGTGAACTGAGAGAGAGAGAGTTGAGAATTTGAGTTTGTGAGTGACAGGAGAGGAATGAGAGCCATTGTTCACTAAAAACAAAAAAATTAATAAATACAGCAGTTTCCTTCTGCTTTGAACTGCAACTGTTGTCTGCCTCATTATATCTTGTTAACCCTGCAGCTCAGTGCTAGTATATGTAAATAAATCCTGTTCGCCTGCGGGGCGTATCAACTTCGACCTCCAACTCGAGCTCCTGCCTGTCACTCAGCAGCGAATGCACACACCCACACTGCAGACGGCTACTCTGTCACAAGCACTGATACCCTGTATCTTCCTAAACAAGGGATTTAGGGGAGCTCCCTAATAAAAGCTGAATCTCAAAACAATAATAATATAGTACAGTAATTGTTCCAGCTGTGTATAATGGGATTCGCCTTTTTACATATCCACCCTTACTCTGGCCCCATCGCAGTTGGATACGCGATGGATTACTGTACTTATTACATTCATAGGTTTTAATACATCTTTATTAGTGTATTGAGTTTCTTAAATATTTTAACCGCATACACGCTTGTTTGTTTTGATTACTGTTCTGGTGATTGGGGGGCATTTTGAATTATTGAGGTTATTGAGTTTATACCGTCCTTCACTTACTGTGGGTGAATCACATTAACACAAACGCGCTTATTCTAAGTGGTGGTGAGTGTATTTTTTAAACCCCAAAGAAGCAGCACAAGCATCTTTACCAAAACTGAAGGCTTTGTAGTTGGCTTTGTACACCAGTGGAGGCTCCATAGAATAGGCAAGGGAGGAAGTGCCTCCTTAAAATTTCAAAGTGTGTGTGTGTGTACATTGCTATTAGATATAGCATTATACAGTGTGTGTGTGTGCACACATGTATACATTATATACATTGTGTATGTACATGTACATGTTGTTGTGTGTTATATATATATATTATACATATATATATAGATATATATATATATATATATATATATATATATTAAAACTCCCCCCTCTTTCGTTATTGGGAGAAAGCAATAACTATATAATTGAGTAATCGGGATATGCAAATTTCAGCATTACAAGAGCCAATCAAATTGCGTAAAAGTCGCCAAACGAGCTTCTACGTTCACAGTGTTTTAAAAAGTCAAAACTACATATATATATATATATATATATATATATATATATATATATATATATATATATATATATATATATAAAATGCCTATAGAAAGTCTACACCCCCTTGAACTTTTTTCACATTTTGTTGTGTCAGTGCCTCGTAGTTCCTCTTATCTACACACCATACTCCACACTGTTAAAAAAAAAAAAAAAAAAAGTTTTATTGAAAAAATTTATATATTAAAAACACAAAACTGAAAGATCATAATTGGGTACCTGAGTTAATATTTGGTGGAAGCACCTTTGGCAGCAATTACAGCTGTGAGTCTGTTGGGATAGGTCTCTACCAACTTTGCACACCTAGATTTGGTAGTATTTGACCATTCTTCTTTACAAAACTGTTCAAGCTCTGTCAAGTTCCTTGGGGAGCACTGATGGACAGCAATCTTCAAGTAATGCCACAAATTTCCAATTGGATTTAGGTCGGGGTTCTGACTGGGCCACTCAAGGACATTTACCTTTTTGTTCCTTAGCCACTCCAGTGTAGCTTTGGCTGTGTGCTTTGGGTCGTTGTCATGTTGAAAGGTGAACTTCCGTCCCAGTTTCAGCTTTCTTGCAGAGGGCAGCAGGTTTTCCTCATAGACTTCTCTGTACTTTGCTCCATTTATTTTCCGTTTATCCTGACAAGTACCCTAGTCAATGCCGATGAGAAGCATCCCCATAACATGATGCTGCCACTACCATGCTTCATAGTAGGGATGGTGCTCTTTGGGTGATGTGCTGTGTTAGGTTTGCGCCAAACATAACGCTTTGTATTTAGAGCAAAAGTTTCAATTTAAGTTTTGTCAGACCACAAAACTTTTTGCCACATGGCTACAGAGTGTTTTTGCATACTTCAAACGGGATTCAAGGTGGGCTTTCTTGAGTAATAGCTTCCTTCTTGCCACCCTACAATACAGGCCAGATTTGTGGAATGCTTGGGATATTGTTGTCACATGCACAATTTGACCAGTCTTGGCCATAAAAGCCTGTAGCTCTTGTAAATTTGCCTTTGGCCTCTTGGTAGCCTCTGATCATTCTCCTTCTTGCTCGGTCATCCAGTTTGGTTTTGGTGGTGCCATACACCTTCCACTTCTAAATAATTGTCTAGACCGTGCTCCAAGGGCTATTCAAGGCCTTTGATTTTTTTTTATACCCAACCCCTGATCTGTGCCTTTCAACAAATTTGTCCTGGAGTTCTTTTGAAAGTGCCTTGATGCACATGGTTGAGTCTTTGCTTTGAAATGCACTACCCAGCAGAGTGAACCTACAGGAACTGCTGAATTTATCCTGAAATCATCACTACAATTTAACACAGGTGGAGGCAACAAAAGGTGAACATTTTTAAAGTGGGTGCAGACTTTCTATAGGCACTGTATATCGCCCCTCACTATACTGTGGATTCAGATATATCACGGTCCTGGAGTTGGCTCTCCATTTTTACAGTCTAACTGCACTTGCCTTATAAATAGGCAATTTTACTTAGAATTACCGTTTGTTTTATTTTGTACTGCACACCACAAACAAAAATCTACAAGACAATTAAAAACAAGACATGAATATCGATCGTATTGTTATCATATACACACATGTTGCACAATAAGACAAAGCAAATTAAATATCTACTTGCTGAAGTGGTTTTTATTGTAGTCAATGAGGTGTTCACTTGTGGCAGCAATGCACTAGCAAAAGTCACAGGGCAGTGATGTCGGCTCCCTAGCAACAAGCCTTGTATGTTGGGAATGGATTCTTTCAACGCAGCGGGTTTGTGCATTTGAGAAAGGAGAGGAAGACTCATGAAATTAATTGGAGACTTAAGTTGAAGAGAAGCAATTACTGTCCGCAGTACTAATTAAAATGGTGTGCTGCTTTTTATATGAAAAATGAGAAAAAGCAGTTTGCTTAGAGGATTTATATTGGACCCCGATGCCCCGATAAAACATGTGGATGGTGTGTATATATGTATATATTTGTTGTGTAGCATTATAATGTAATAATGCTGAATAAAAGAAAAATGTTGTCTAAAATGCAAGAACAAAAGTCATTTTAACCAAATCCCTAGATTCAACATTCCCATATTAACAGCAGTTCTGGCTCCTCCGTCGAGGCAAGTCTCTGTTATACTCCAATCTGCTATTAACCACAGTACTAGCAGTAGCCGATAACGTGATCTGAGCACAGGTTTTAATTGGAGGGGTCCAGAGAGTTTTTTTTCCTTAGAGCAGACAAGCCTCAGTTACAAAATCCTATCTGCTATAACCACACACAGTACAGCAATGGCAGATGACATATTCTGATCCCTGTTTATAACTGAAGGAGCAACTCAAACCCTCCTGCCCCCTATTTTCCCAGTGCAGGCAAACATGTTCACTCTCTTTTCGCCTTTAGGGTCCGTATATAATTATTTTGTTGGCCATTTATTCATTTATTTAAATTTAGCAAATGAAGTCAATAGGATCTTTTTCCTCTGCCTTTCTCCTGCCTTAACAACTTTGTTTGGAAAATATTGTATGCAAAGTATGTTGGTGAAGTGGTCTTGAAATCTGAATGCTATGTTCATGTTGTATACAGTGCATTTTTAAACATATGCTGGCAGTGTGTAACAGTTAAGTTTATTAGAATACACTGTGATGGGCTACTGATGTGATGGGACCACTATCCACTGGACTTGCCTGGCCTAAGCACCACATTACTGGATCCTCAGCTGATGCACTATCCTTGCACTATTGCACTACTAATATGTCATTGTAGATATAACTTGCTGTAATCCTAACTTGTTGCATCCATATTGTATTATTTGCACTTACTGTAAACTATACTGTATTATATTAATCTTGGATAGAGGCTGCCAATAAATAATAATAATAATAATAATAATAATAATAATAATAATAATAATAATAATAATAATAATAATAATGATGATGATGATGATGATGATGAAGATGAAAAGTGTCAGTGCTCCATGCACTCTGCCTTTTTTCTGCCTCCCTATTTCTTTTGCAACACTGAGGAACACAGGCAAGCGTGAAAATGTAATTGATCCCTATACCACTGTAGGTTCATACAGCAAACATACAGGTAGTGGACAAAAAAATGGAAACACCTGGGTAAACAAGGGACACCAAGTATATTGAAAGCAAGGGCTTCCACACAGGTATGGCTCATGCGTTAATTAAGCAAATAACATCCCAGCATGCTTAGGGTCATTCATAAAAATGCTGGACAGGCCTGGTTGCCTATAATTATGGCTAGCATGGCTGCAAGAGGAGACCTCAGTGACTTTGAAAGAGGGGTGATTGTTGGGGCAGGTTTGGAAGGAGCTTCAGTGACCAAGACAGCTCAACTTGTTGATGTTTCACGAGCACCAGTGTCTAAGATGATGTCAGCATGGAACTCCAAGAAAAAGACATCAACAGCAAAGAGCAACAGTGGGGGGAAGCGCGTACTCCAGGATCATGATATCCATGCATTCATTCGAAGTGCAAGGCAAAACAAGCGAGCAACTGCAGATTAATTGACCGCAAATTTCAACCTGGGGCGCGAGCAGCCAGTTTTATCAAAAAAGGTCCACCGAGAACTCCACAGAGAGGGATACCGTAGTCGGGTTGCAGTGCACAAACTGCTCATCACACCCGGCAATGCACGTTTGAGTGTCCAATGGTGCAAAGAGCATAGGCAATGGACTCCCGAGCATTGGAGAAATGCGATATGGTCAGATGAATCATCCTTCACCATGTTCTCAACAAATGGACAAGTGCATGTGTGGAGGCAACCTAAAGAACTCTACAGCCCTGAGTACTTGGTTCCAACAGTGAAGGGTTCTGGGGGTTCTGTGATGTTGTGGGACGCATTTTCCTGGCATGGTTTGGGTGCACTCATTCCCTTTTACAAGGCAAGGTCAATGCTAATTGTTGCTTAATGGTACTGAGTGATCATCTTCACCCTATGTAGCAGCATTTCTTTCCTGCTGGGGGAGTTGTCTTCCAGGGTGACAATGCCCCCATCCACAGAGCACCTGTGGTCGCCCAATGGTTTGATGAGCATGACACTGATGTTATCCATATGTCATGGCCCTCTCAGTCACCAGATCTGAACGCAATCGAGCATTTATGGAATATTCTGGAATGACTCCTGAGACAGCGTTTTCTAACACCATCAACCAACCGTGAGTTTATTGACTGTCTCATGGAAGACTGGTGCCGCATCCCTCCTGCAGAATTCCAGAGGCTGGTAGACTCTATGCCACAGCGCATACAGTCCGTACTGGCTGCACGTGGTGGCCCAACGAACTATTAAGTAACTTTACATTGGTGTTTCCATTTTTTTGTCCACTACCTGTATTTAGAGGGGTTAGTGTCTGTACAGGAGGAGTTGGGAAAGTGAACTTTACAGTCCCACCGTATGGTACTCTCCCTGCTGCACTAAAAGGACATTAAAAGATTCATAAATTACAAATAATAGTTGTGACTATTGGGCTCTTTAGTCATTTGGAAAGGCTCTTATGTTTCTCAGAAACTAGGTTTTTACGTCATGAATGTATAGAAAAGGGGGGTTATTTAATGGTTTATTATTAACAATTTACTTGAGAAGGAGTTTGGTTTGCAAATAAGCGAGGCTTTACATTGTAAAGAAAGAGACTTTTTTGAATGTCTTATGATTAGTACTGGTAAGATGTATTTGTTAGACAACTACTGAGTTTTTAATCCATTTGGTACTTTGCGGATTTGAAAATTTTGATTTCATTAACCGTAATGGGGTAGGGTAATACTATATGATAAAAAATGGAACAGTTTTGTTATATGTTATTTTGAAGGAAGTGATATTGAGCTTTTATGAGTTTTACTGCAATAGAGAGAAATAATACATGGAGAAATAATACATACATTAAAAAAAAAAAAACTACTGTACAGGTGGCACTGTAGATGTCTCAAAAGGATATCAACTCAATTACTCAGTGAGGTACGTTTTAATTTTAACAATGCCTTAGGAGCCTTTTAACCTTGCTTTTTCTCTGGTTTCTCCCACTGTAGGTATGTCCTCATTGGCCTCCCTGTTCTCCCTGGCCTGGGTGCTGGCGTCTTATCACAAGCTCCTGAGGGACTCGCGGGATGACAAGAAAAGCATGAGCTATCGGGGCGCCCTGATCCACATCTTCTGGCGTTTGTTCACCATCTCCTCCCGGGTGCTTTCCTTTGCCCTTTTTGCCTCTATCTTCCAGCTCTATTTCGGGATCTTTGTGGTGATCCACTGGTGCGCCATGGCTTTCTGGATCGTCCATGGGGGCACTGACTTTTGCATGTCCAAGTGGGAGGAGGTCCTCTTCAACATGGTGGTGGGTATCGTTTATATCTTCTGTTGGTTCAACGTCAAGGAAGGTAGGACTCGATATCGCATGGTGGCTTACTACCTAGTGGTGCTCACTGAGAACGCTGCCTTGACGTTTCTGTGGTATTTCTACAGGGACCCTGCTGCCACTGACTCTTACGCGGTGCCTGCCCTATGTGGCGTGTTACTCAGCTTTGCCACAGGGGTGGTCTTCATGCTCCTCTACTATGGAGTGCTTCACCCCATGGGCCCTCGGGCAAAGATCCTGGTCAGCTCTTGTTGTGCTGAGCTTCTCTGGGGTTTGCCTTTGCCTCCCGAAGCTGAGCCCATGGCTCCCACCCCAGGACCAAGGGGGTCCCAGGCTACCCGAAGCAGAGGGGGCTCCACCGGGGAGCAGCAGGAGGAAGAAGAGGACCTGACAGCCGACACCTGCCTGCCCGTTTTCCAGGTGAGACCAACGGTGCCAACCACCCCCATGGGAAGGCCCTACCCCCTTGAGGGTCCCCTCATCAAAATCGACATGCCAAGGAAGCGCTACCCAGCCTGGGACGCACACTTTGTGGACCGTAGGCTGAGAAGGACTATCAACATCCTTCAGTACATCACCCCTGCAGCAGTAGGGATCAGGTACAGAGACGGACCCTTGCTCTATGAGCTTCTACAGTATGAGTCTTCACTTTGAAGGTGCTTCCGTTCTTTTTCTCTCCCTCTGTCTGTTTCTCAATTACAACTCGTTTTTTGTTTGTTTTGTTTATAGTTTTTTTGCATTTTTTGGTTCTTCAACTAAAGAAAGGGACCTTTATTTTTCTGTTACACTGTCATCATTCATAAGACAATGAAATATATAAAAGTTAAAACAAACAAAAAAGAAACAGACAAAAATATTTTTAAAAGCCTGCATATAAGCTTTTTTTTTTTCTTTCTTCTGGTTACTCTGTGTATATAAGAATATGTTTTGTATGTACGAAAAGAAACAAAAAGTTGTTTTTTTTCTTCATTTTTCTACACACAAGATATAATGGTATTTCAATTCTATGCTTCACCATGTGGTGAAGAGAGGTGTCTTCACCCTGGTGTTTTATATTCTAACGTAGCAGCCGTATAGCATCCTGGGAATGGTGGAGGACTGAAAAGCAATTTGCTTACTTGTCATTTGAGCAGTTAGCAAAACTTCCAACCACCACAATTGTGGCTAGCCCCCTCTATCTTATGATTCTTCTCTCACAAACTGACTCAATTGAACTAAAAGGGTAACAGCCATGACTTAATGGAGTAGTTCATTTCTTGTCCCTGTGTACTTCCTGTGTTCCAAACATAGCAACCTGACCATCACACTTATGTTTGTGCTGCACATGAGACAGGTGGGTTGTGGTGGGTTCCTGCTATCGGCAGCACAGGAAGTAAACAAAAAAAAAAAATGATAAGGGGCCTGTGAGAAAGTTACAGTGTTATTTTCTCCCATTTTGTAAACTCATAACAACACTGAATTGGAGAACAGGTCAGTCTGGTAAAAAAGCAGGTCCACTTTGTACAAATGAAAGCACATACTTGCACAAACTGTTGTACTCAACAGTACTGGGAAAAAATTATGGAAACACCCTTTAGTAATGTGCATTAAATGTTGGTTCAAAACTGGCTCAGGAAGCATATAAATATATACCAATAAAATCTTCTCTTTTAGAAAAGGACTGCAATAAAAATGCAGCCCAGCTGCACTGTATGTCTCTACTGTTGAAGTGGTGAAAGCTGAAGATAAAATCTGTTCCAAAGAGAGATTGATCAAGAATAATATCACGTTTGAAGTTTTGGACTTCACTCAGTGGCAGGTCACGTGAAGATGGAAAGGAGAGCTGAGTGGCAAACAAGATTTCACAGTCCACAGCTACAGCGATGAATGGTGTGGATCTCTGATGCTAGCGTTTAAATTTCGTGAACTTGGGTTGACGATTCAATGGGAGTCCACTCAACATCAAAAAACTGTGCATATGATAAACGAAAGATAGCTTGAACAGGAAGCCAGAAGCAGGAATTTAGTTTGTTAAGGTGTTTCCATAATATATCCAGTACTAAGTGGTGGTAGCGGCTCAGACATCTGTGTTCCTGAACACTCATAACCTACTCTTAAGTCAAAAATACATTTAGATGTGAGAGGATTCTTCCATGACTGTGACATTACTGGAGAGGGCAGGCTGGTGTATAACAAAACACAACAGTAGTTTAAAACCTTACACTGGAGAGCTATTCAGCCCATCTTCTGCTTGATTTTATGGTTATGAACCCCTTTTTAAGTACGACTCATGACTGCAGCTTTTAGTTTACAATTATTAGTTTTAGGCTCTGTGGATTAGATCTGTTTCTGAGATTAAAGTGACCTCTGCAGTTGGTGAATGGTAGTGAAGATTCACCAAAGGTAACACAATTGGTGCTAACATTATCACCCATACTGTGTATTATGTGTTTGACCGGTTGCTCATTGCCTTAAAGTGTCTTGCTTGCTTTAAACAAATTGTCGGCGTCAGTTTCTAAATTGCTGTGTTGTCAAACCTTTGGATAGGTTACCCTAAGAGTAAACGAAGTTCCTTTTGTAGCATGTGTATAGAAAAAGGTGACTTGGAGTAATTGTTCCCAATAATGCATCAAAATTCTTAGTCTTTATTAAATGAATGATTTGGCACTGATTTGTTATCATTTCTAAGTGCCAAGTTTACACTAATGGGTAAGGAATTTGTATTATGCTGTATATGTTGCATATAAGATGTTGTGCCTTGCATTTACACCAATACTACGACTAATAATAATAATAATAATAATATAATAATAATAATAATAATAATAATAATAATAATAATAATAATAAGGCTGCTATAAGAAACATGTCAGTTGATATATTTTACAGATTATTTATTTTTCATTTATGAAACCAAAGCTGATCTTATCTTATCTTTGACATGTACAGCTTTTACAGAAATTATACAAAATATAAAATAGAATTTTAAACAATAAAAACATCCGCAGCCTTGTTTAAAGAAGAAACAAAATACAGGACCATATTTCAAATGCAGGTAGATAGACGTAGAGCTGCGGTTTAGAACTCTTTGTGTCTATGTTGTGTATGTGTTAAAAGCAACATCTCTGAGTGTATGTGAGTTATTCAGTGGATTCTTGTCTGTAATAGTATGTACAGTAGAAAGGGCCCTATTCCAAGTGCATCTGTCTTAACTAGGGTTTCTAGACATGGAACGCAGAAGTGGGCTTTAAAACAAATACACAAACCAAGAAGCACATCAAATTGTACATACAAAATATATATGCATTCCATTCCTTTTCCAGAAAATGTATTTTTGAAAATAGATATTTATTCAGATTAATTCAAAAGAGAGCACAATATTTTAAGGTAGTGCAGTGTGTCGGCAGTGGAGTGACACAAGTTATAATATTTGCAAACAAGTTAGGCTTTTTTACTACATAGTACATCTACATTTAACAGTAAATATGTAATATATGTTCATATGTGTTACATTGTTTGCCTGGTGATTAGGATTGTAATAATGTTTCAATTAGATTCAAGTTGCATTTGCTACATGACAACGCTGTTAAGATTGTATTGACTTAAAATCTACAAACTGAAATACTGTTAACCCCAAATCTGTAAGAATTGAAAACCCCAAAGTGTCATGTCATCAAACAGATTTATAGGTTACCAGACTCTTTTTATCCACCACCATTCCCTGCTCGGCAAAAAGTGATATTTTCAGTAAATACTGTTTGCCCTTTTTTTTTTTTTTTTTTTTTTTTTTTTTTTTTTTTTTTTTTTTTTTTATAAATGAATTCAATTCAAGTAACACATTTGTAGGGTGCAAAATGCATGTCAGTGATCCTGGGGGGGAGGGTTATGATATGCATATTTTCTTTTTCTCTTTTTTGAACGTGTAAATGTTAAGTTTTTCTTTTTGTATTCTGAATTGTTTCTCTAGTCGTTTTTTTTTTTTTTTTTAACTTCTTAGAAACAAAGCAAACACATTTTAAACCTGATGAAACTGGAAGCTATCTTTGCCTGAATATACCTGGATTTTTACACAGTTGAACAAGACTCTGCAGTGTTAACACAGTACACTTTTATGTATACACATGTTCAAAAAGAGGTTCCTCTCTGTCAGTGCAGGGCTGGCTGTCTATGACTCCTGCCATACAGTTATGTTTAAAGCCAAATCATAACCTTCACTGTAATCCTGCTTCTTGTGTACCTAGGCTTCTTTTCAAAGCTGCCAAGGATTTTTGTGGGTGAATATGTACAATATGTAAGTTTTGTACAAACATAGTTTTAAATACATACAAGTGCATACAGTGTATCAGTGGTCTGCTTACAGTGTGTGTGTACATTGATATAAGATATAGCATATATATATATATATATATATATATATATATATATATATATATATATATATATATATATATATAGATAGATAGATAGATAGATAGATAGATAGATAGATAGATAGATAGATAGATATGCTTTTGTGCAGAGTTATACAGCAGTTGTACTTGTTGCTGTTTTAAATCCATTCCAGTCCAGGACCTTTTCCCACCCAGGGGGCATATTAAATCAAAATTCTGTGTGCCACCTTAGCTTGGTACAAAAATATGAGTGCATAAAGTACAGTGGCAATGGGGTGAATCAATAGACGAGAAGATAAAGCTATGACAGTAATGAATATTTCAATTTTGGTTAGAACTTAATGCGACGTGATTGTGAAAACCACATGACTGGAGGTATGCATGCATTCTCTCTCTATTAAACAGACACATACATGCATACACGGTATTCCACTGGTTTGGATATAATGTCTGTGCCGATATTTTTGGAAAACAAGACCCGATGCCCCAACACTATACTTTTTAACTATTAGATGAAATATTTATGGAATACTTAAAACTGCGTTATCATTAAATTATACCAAATCACATTTTTATTTGAGATGAAGGTAACCTATACTATCGCCCAAATACTTGTAAATTCAACAAAAACGTGTTCCCTTAGTTGTAAATAATAACGTGATTTGGTATAGTAATTATAACACTATTAATAATTAACAAATCGTGGTTCTAAAAGCAGTTTTAAGTATTCTGTAAACATTTTGTCTAATAGTTAAAAAGTACAATATGGGTCTTGCTTTCAAATGATATTGCTGTTGACATGAATGCAACACCTAATGTGATAGAGATCATTGACATGGATTTTGCCTAAACATATTTGTAACGTAACGAGAAAATGCATGATTACAGGAATTCGCCGAACAATTAACTATAAACAAATTGTGTATTGGGTTGGTGAGTTCTATCGTAATTTTAAAAGCTTAATAAATCTATAATAATGGTATACATGTATAATAACTAACGACTACAAACACAAATTATACTTCAAACATATATTTATGGCCTACAGTCGTACATACGAAAATACATACAAAAGTAGATGTCAACATACCCCCCATCCATCCAAAAGATAAATAAAGATTTGTGTTTTTAAATCTGTTAAATTTATCTAAATAAATATACATTCTGCATGAAGTTTACAAATTATACACAAAATAGATATTCCCATTATTTTTAATTTATTTCCACTTGGCTGCCGATCGCTTGTACGAGCGCTGTCTCGCTGTACGCTAGTAGTTTCCATGACAGCAAATTATGCTTCAATTCATTTTTCTTGATCTTGTTAACATACATTTTGATTAACGAGTTCACCTTATTTAGTCGTTGAGACAGGAAGTGACGTAGTGACCAGAAACATTCAAGCTTTTTAACGAGAAATGGGTTCATTAACGACCTCATCGGCTCAATTTAAATGCATTAACGGATTGATTTAATTAACACATTTAGTTTGAAAATCACTACCAAAGCTCTCGTTACTGTACCCCGAAACAATACCACTGGTTTATGAAAATCCTGCCCTTGGTTTCTATAGCATTCGAAGAAAATCCTTGAGTATTGGGTGCATGTGCACCATGGTTTCCCACAAGGCATGTATTGTTAACCTTAAGTTATTGAGAGAACAGCTTATTATTCTACAATGTAAAAGCATTCTATCATTTATTATTATTGTCTATTTCCTACTGCAGGTTGTTTTTGCCATTCAGCTCCTTCCTTTTATTTCAGTACAAGTGGGTCGGTCCCCCCGCCCCAGAAGTAAAATACTTCTACTGTTTATCTCCCCTTCCATTTTGAGGCACGCTAAACTTAATTTCACGTTAGATTTGATGCTGCTTAAAAGAAACCACAAACTGGAAAGCTGCACAATTCTCACAGCTTCTCAGAACGCAAATGCCACCTTAGTTTTAGATTGAATCAACCCCCAGGTCTTTAATTATTGAATTTGGAAATCCAGAACCTTTGTCTACAGTTTTCTAATTAAACTTAGGTGTTCATCTAAGTAATTAGGGCCCTGGTTGAAAGAAGGTCCTTGTTTGGAATGGACTGACGTGAGTACCACTGATATACAGTATATGTGTGTAGATGTTAAGTGCTGTGTCAGTTAAGCAAAACAACACAGTATGAAAAACAACATTATATTTAAAGAAAACATATGAATTAATTGTCTCCATCCACATAGTGGTAACTGTAGCGCCCTCATACGTCCTTTCGCCAGTGTGAAACTGTTTTATGAGTATCGTTCCAGTTTGTTGTTTTTCACTATCAGGGTATTGCTTCTTAACACTCAATTCATTTACTAATGCACAGTGTTGCATTACTATGGATCTAAAGAAGCTCAGGGACAATAATCCACCCCTTCCAATAATGAAACACAACAGAAACTTCAACACCCGCCTGACACAAAATATATTTATAATGACTCAACCTGGTCAAAAGCAGACAATAAAAAGTCTGTTTTTTTAGACACTATTCAAATTTGAGGGATTTGTGTGACACTGAACCCAAAAACGGTTAAAACAGCGAGTCACAGACTTTATCCATTGAAGGTTTTGATTCCGTAGGAAGCTAACACACCAGCAGATTACAAATGTAATCCTTACCTACAGAATAAAAGTCTTGTATGAAAATGACCATCCCCACAGAGATTAAAAAAAAAAATAATAAAAAAATAAATCCCCTGGCAACAGGGATTTAGTGGAGGCTACCATTATGGTAAGCTACTAAAGGCAATAGAATGTTGTGTGCAGCAATGCAAGGGCTTTTGTTATGAGATGTAGGTTGTAGTGAATTTACCATTTCAAGTTAGAGACATTTAATTGTTTTTTTTATATCCTTGGAGGGGGAAGATATGTATGCTAATGTTGAGACATTGGAGTGCAGTCAAGAAAGTTTAACTCTTGAGTTATTTAAAGACCGTTTTGATTAAATAAATTTAGATTGATATTCACAAAACTGTCTAAACTGTTGTTGGCCATAACAGCTGTGTTGATACACTGCATGAGTAACAAACTGTATTTAAAAAATCAAAACAGATTTTAAAAGTCTTAAAAGTAAATAGCTACACTGAAAAACACAGTATTAAAGTGTGTGTGCACAGACCATATTCTATTATACTTACAGTAAACATACAGTACTTAGAACAAAAGTCTAAATATGTACACAAACTCGTTATACACACATACTGTACATTCACACCCATGATAAAGGCAGCTGAAATACATGCCTAGGTGCAGTAAGAAATGGAGCACTGCTTTCTTTAACCCTTATGTGCCTGCCTAGATCATTGCAAGCAGATTTTGTGTGGGTGAGATCACGGGGTAAAGGGTTCTTGCCAGGGATGGATGAGAATCTGAGAATCCAGCTGCCAGGAGGTGCAATTATAAGTAGATCTGGTAAACTGAGCCTTTACGTACCTGGCGCGTACAGCTCTTTTATCTCTCTCTGTGATGTCATAATAGACACTGTCCATGTAAGCCAGTTAGGTATGCCCTGTCTTTGGGCAATGCTGTATGTTGCATAATTTTTTAGACACATTGCAGGGTGATGTCAGCTGTGCGTTTGGATATCAACTTGCTTGCTCTCAAGCCTATTGGCCAGGTTAGACTCCATCCCTGGTTGCTGCTGTCCCTTACTCCCCTTCAGTGTGGGGCTCAGGTGTATTCCAGGTGCAGATTCCCAATTTAGGTATTTGAATGGAAGACTAAGAAGTCCTCCAGTAGAATGACGGACAAGCATTTCCCTGCTGGAAAAATACAGCCTAAAATCCTAGCCAATGTGACACTACACGTACAACTATTTTCAAAAGCAATGGACATAAAGACTGGGGGTTTATTAGAGGTTGTCATCTTTCTGTTGCTGTACGGTATATGTTTGCTGAGTTTTAAAGTAATTTACATACATGTCACTATAGTATTTATCAGCTGACCCCACGATCTACATTTCATTTACAAGGGGGTCATGGCAAGAGAAGCTGTCAAGAAATAGCATTGTAAAATCAGTGACACTACATGCAAAACTATTTTCAAAAGCAATTAGATGCATGGGCAATTTGGAACAGCCACTTTACCATCACAGTCAAATGTTTGTCCGCATTCTTCAGGTAGTTCTGTTTCACTTCAGAAACTCTGGTACACTGCTGTTTGCTGGAGAATCTATCTTTAGTCTTCATACTATTTTACTAGAAGAAAAAAAAAAAGTTTGCTGCCTAGCACAGAAACTCATACTTCATGGTGCATCTTCATTGAAATACTGTACTGTATATAACACAAGAGAGAGAGTTGAATCCTCTGGGTGCTAAAACACTGTGATTTTTTTTTTCTTCTCCACATCAAATGACTATTGTAATAAGTAAGAGCCTTTGCACAGTTACTGCTAGTCATAATAACGATATTCTTGGTGCACTAGCCTGCTATGCAGAGATAATAGTCTTAGTAACCAGAGGGTTTTCTGTCTAGTTTTGATTGGTTATTATATCATACCTTTTTAGTCTAGAAAAGGATTGTATAAGCTTTGTTGCTTTTGTTTTCTCCAACCCACCCGGCCTATTTTGTTCCATTGGGGGCATTTATGAAATGTTGATCAGTTGGTCTAACACAGTTTCAACAAAGAACTGCTCAAACTGTTCACACTGTATTATGTTACTGTAGTTGTGAGCTTTTTAGGATCCCCAAGAAGCAGGTGGGCATTACTGGTATCAATTATTTTAATATAGTGAATTTTCCAATCCAGTTATCCTTATCCTTTTGCAACCAGATTTTGAGCATGCCTTGTAGAATAAAAAAGGCATTATATGATAAACAGATTGCTGAAGAAAGAAATCTTCATTGCTACTAATGGAGCTGAAAATAATGCAAACGTGCATTAGTTTGAATAAAACTTTACTTTCTATTCACTTCTGCTCTGCACACTATCACCTCATATTCTCATTTTATAAAAACAAATATCATTAGCTTTGTAAGTAAATGCAAAAAACTACTGTCAGCAGGTTACATCCGTGGACCTTCAATGCTACAGACATTGCAGGAGCTTCATGTTCTGTAAATATTACAACCCCCCTCCCCCATCAGCAGCAAGAGAACGAAATGTATTTTGACAAATTCTTTTTTTTTTATTTACACATTTATTTATTAATTTCCTTATTCTTAATAAATTTGTTATATACATATTTTTCACATCTGACTTTGGCCACAACACCGACACATTTAAATAAACACTTGAAAGTATTTGGAATTGCTGCAGCTTACACAGTTTTAAAGCACTGAGAAATTGAAGAAATAAAACTATATTGGGGAAACTATCCATTTATTAGGACTAGCAATTCTAGTCAACCAATCCATCCATAAAACTAAGCAGCAGTATTGTTTAAAAACTTCATATGCAAATAAACAGTTTCTCATATATATAATATATATATATAGATATATAAATAATTACAAGACATTACAAATGTACTGTAAACGTCATGACCCGGTTAGCACTACAACATAAAAACCTAGGTTCTAGTGGTATTAACCCCATACAACGCCTGTCTATATGTATGAAATAAAGCGATTAAGGCCACAGAGACATCGCTTGCACAAACTGTCTACTGAAAGCCTTGACAGAAAAATCCCTTTTGATGAAAAAAAAAAAAAAAATTATTTGTTGTTTGTTTTTAACCATAGCCCTTTTGTTTGACATTTAACAAAGAAACACACACACACAGAAACAAAGGTAAACCAACAAAACATCTCGTATCTTATAGTGCCATTATTCTAGGTGCTTATAACCCCTATGGCAGCCACTTTCAGCAAACAACAATGCCAGTAGGTTTTTTTTTTTTCTTTTTTTTTGTTCTGTATACATGTGCAAGTCATTGTCTCATTTTTATATATATATATATATATATATATATATATATATATAGACACACACACACACACACAAATATGTATATATACATACAGTATATCTATTCTAATGTTGTTATTATCATGGTTATTATTATATTCTAATAGATGTGAGGTTCTGATGTAGCTGTATTTAGAATGGAGCATTCCCTTACAGAACTCCTATACTGTTCTAGAGGTGAATAACAAGTGTTTCGTAAAAACCAAGGCAATATTTGATATCTGCTAGTGAACGTTCTTTTAATATATTCATATAACTATTTTAAAGGGTTTTGCGTAGAACTTAAAACGCAATTTTTGTTTGCTCATTGCATTTGTAATGCTATTAACATTTAGATTTTGTTTGCCGCACCTAAAATGAGAGAAACTGTCCAAATACCGTCTTTAAAGTGACATTGGTAGGGTAACCAAATGGTTCCTTGTTCACTGAGACAGACTGGGACAGTGCAGGTTTTTCAACCTCGACCGCAGTACATTCTCGTACACTTACCTATTGCAGGTACTTTTCATTTTTTTTTTTTATTTAAGACTACCACATATGGAGTCATATGGTCACCCTAAACCATACATGGCAGAGAACATTATTGGGGAGGGGGGGGAGGGGGGAGGGGGGGGGGGGGGGGGTCTATTTTAATCACCTAAGCAGCAGCTAATCTAAATACCATTGTCAGTAAACCTGCTCTAGCACAGACCTCATTAAACCTGGAAAGTTCTAAAAATGACTTTCATAAAACCCTGTCCTGGAAAGAGGGCTTTTTTGTTTTTAGGCTATAGAAAGAAAAAGTCATGATTTTAATGTTGTTGTTGGAATGGAAAATTATTCTTAGTTCAGTTCAGTTGTTTGGCACAGGTTGTGTATTCTAAATATTTGTATGTCCTACAAGAATATAAGAACAAAAGAAGGATTCCTATTGAGTTACATAGTGGCTATATTTAGATTGCTCAGAATTTAGACCATTAAAATAGACCCTGTAAGTAATGCTGGGCAAGAGCTTTCTGTCAGACATATCTTGTAGTGATTGAAAACAATACTGTGTCTGTAAATTGTATTTAATACGGTGCTGGGTTACACACAGTGATCTGAAGGTGCTAAAAATTGTGAACAACTGAAAAGGCAGTGTTTTAATTATATTGTGTAAAAAGCAGTCTGAGAGGGACTGAGTGTTAATTAAAGCACTGTTTCTTTAATAAATTACCAAATACATTTTTAAAAAGCAACTAAAAAAAAGTGATTTTAGCAGTTTTAACTACAAACATAATTGCAATTAGCTTCATCACATTGTGCTGTTATTTTAAAGTCATTGTAAATCAATGCCATGATTAAAATTGGTCATTTATTAATAATAAAAAAAGAGAATACCCTCTCGGCATGTTTTTATATAATTTAAACACTGCATGACACGTTCTAAGTAATGGAAAAATTATACCCTTTGTTTGAGTATAAAAAGGTATGCAAAATGAGGCAACTATTTTATCTGTTGTGTTTGTTTTTCTATAAACAGTCAAAGGAATACTATCAGCATTCACTTTTGTTAAATTTGAGATTAGAAGTTAAATAATATTATGATAGATTTCTTTTGGTATTATTATGTTTGTTTGGATCAAGGGTGTCTCGTATCTGCCCCTCCCCCCTGTTTTATTGGGAACAATATCAATAATCCAAGGTGCTAAAGTCGAACCTCATTTTGTATACTTTGGTTTTAAGAGACATATTACACAGAATACTTCCTGTGAAGCCTTATTGTAGATTGAAAAAACCCACAAAGAAACTGTACATAGTGTATGAAGAAAAAATTACAATTTCCTATATAAATGTATATGTTTAATGGTATGTCTGGTTTTGCCTTTGGGAGACAGCAACAATTTAAAAATAAAAATTGCAAAATTCCTGTTAATAAACATGGTATTTGCAAAGGGGGTGCTGTGCTAGACGAGTTTGTTGCAGTCTTTCTTCTAATCTGGCACCATATGCAGGTTTAAAAGAAAACCTGAATTTGAAACTAAATGGGTATTTACTGAAACGTGCACACCACAAGAATATCCCTATGCTTTTGCAACACCTCTATTGCTTGTAATTTTAAGCTTGATATAGAACAATTTTGAATTATTGCTGTCTCTTTGGGATGTTAGTAAACTTCTCTTACCTCAAAAGATAGCTTGACATTCAGTTGGTTATCTCCCCCACCCCTCCTTCTTCAAAACAAAAATAACGTAAATTAATATGTTGAATTAAATATTTTAAAACATAACGGTGTAACAGCCAGTTATCGCCAGGTGCTTTCATTCTCTTTCCCTTCTTGAAGAAAATGATGAAGAAGAGGTGGCTATAGAACGATGTTAGGAAACGTTAAGGAGAGATGTTAATTGTATTAAAAAAAAAAAAAAATCTGCATGACTTAAATAAGGTTGGACTTTCAATGAAAATGGCTGTTAAAATAGGGAGTTTGATGTTAGCATGTGCGTGTGTACTGTATATATCCCTGCCTGTCCTAAGATTATACAGCCGACAACAGAAACAAATGAGGGAAGAAAAGTTTAAACACATAAATTAGAGGTCATTTTAACAGGAAACAAAATGCACTTTTTCACCTTGATACAAAGCCACATTTCCAAACTATGCAATCTTTCAGTCTCTCCGTTACTCTCAAATCATCAGACTTGAGGATTTACTCCATATTACAAAAATATTTTCTAAGAGGTTAAACCACATCAAAACTCAGGTTCAAGGTGAGAGTGCTTGCTTCCCCCCCCCCAAAAAAAAAAGAAATGAAAAAATGACTTTTTCTTGAATGATTACAATATGAGATGTTTTATTATGATTACAATTAATTTCAAAGTGGCAACTTGATGTCTTTTCTCCTGTTAATCATTGGTAACGAGATAATAATGTCCTCTGTAGTACATGTGCCAGTATTTTGTCTCTGTTATGCTTCTATCTTTGAAGTTTGTCCCTGTTTACACTACCATTTGTATGCATCAACCAAGAAAACAGTTTTGAGAAAAAAAAAAAAAAAACAGCTTTGTAATAGAAAGCAGGAAGTTTGTATATTTAAATTCAAGCCAGTAAGCCCTACTTTTGTTCTTTCGGGACCAGAGCTTCTATGCATCTTGTTTATTAGATCTCTGACTATTAATGGTCTGACAGCACTGTACCCCTGGTAGTGGAATACTGTATATATAGTAATATCCCACTGTATTCTGCAGTGATAAAACTGTGGTCTTCTGTTGTTTAGATCGATTCTGGGACCCCAGTAGCATGTATTGTAAATTTTAGTTTTCATTGCTTTTTCTGTAGATTCCGAGGACTGCTTTGAATTGAGCCAGATTGCCCCACTTTCGCATACAAAAATTGGGCAACGGGCCTTCATAAAAGCTTCCCATTCATGTTAAATTACAAAGCTTTCTTCTTTTTTTTTTCAAAATTGATGAATTGTATATCCTAGTCAAACAAAGCCTTTAAACAGGGCTGTTTCTAAGATGCTTTGGTGAAAAACAGTTGCCTGCAAATAATGCTACCATAGAGAGTACAACATGCTATTTGTATAGTGTAAACAGGTTTGTAAATGTATTATTATTATTATTATTATTATTATTATTATTATTATTATTTGCATCTTATTACTGGGGGAGAGGAGTTCAGAACAAATATATATATTTTTTTTTTCAAACACCGTATTCAACTCTTTCCCATACACTTGTTGCAAGGTAAAAAACCCATCCTGGAGATCTACTATCAGGCCTTTGAAATTAGTTCTAACTGTTTTGGCAATTGGGTGAGGGCATCCCTAAATATCAGCAGAGCTTTCAAGACATCAATGCTGTTTGCAGCACAAGGAAAAATAAAGTAGTGTATATCAGCTGATGGGCTCTGTCTCCAAGTAGCTGGAAGACAATGAGTTAATGAACAAACTGCGTTTATGTTTTCATCCAAAATTGTTATGGAGTTTTAATGTGCCGCCCCTCAAATTATTCCTCAATAATGTTGGATCAATTACTTCCATGCGATAACTTGATGTGCATTCTTGACCCTGTTTGCTAAATCTATATCCATTGCAAAAAAGTACCTGGTTGAAAAGTACATACCCGCATACAGTGAGCATTTATTTAATTGGGAAGCCTTGGTTCTTCTTTTTCCCCCAGTTGATATGTTTCTACCTCACCTACAAGTCATATGGTTTCAAGTCCTTTCAACCACCTACTTCTTGAGTCTCAATGTTGAAGGTCCTGTCACTTGTAATACTGTTATGATGGTAAGGGAATATTTTTAGTCATGGACCTTGTCCTTAATACTTTTTTTTTTTTACATAGTTATTCAAAATCTTGAAATGCCTGTCTCATCACAGCTGTGACATTTACAAAGATTGCAAATCTTGTGTTCAATGTTCTAAGATGTGTTGTACGTTGGACTGATTGAAGCTGTAGTTCCATTTTGCTTGATTGACAAAAGGTACCCCAGTCTGTTCTGCATCATTAAATGGGCTCCTTTTCCCACTGAACACAACAGTATACTTGCAATATACCATAGATGTGTTATGTTTACTTCTTTTTTGCAATTTCCAAAACCTAAACACTGTTGCCCATGTACCCACTTCCCAGCAGGTTACATTCCCAGTAATCACTAATAACAATATGTATTTATATATGTTGCTGGTTGGAAGATGAGGTTCATAAGATTCATTTATATTGACATACTGTACATAGAAAAATTTGAGAGCAGATTGAAGGTACATTTCTAAGCATTGTGGCATTGCACCATGGGACATCCTAAAGTCCCTTTCCCAATTCCATAACAAGTTCATTTTCAACAGAAAGTGTAATTTGCGTTTTACAAATGACCTTTTTGTTATACTAGACGTGAACTCAAATGCAATCGTATATTGTATTTTAAGCAACTAGAACTGGACAGTATTCTAAATGGTGTCAACTCAACTAGGGCATTAGAAAATCTTCTCTAGAATTCTACATGTCCCAGCTATGACTTGAAACAATGAAACTTGAAACACTTACATGGTCTTTAAAATAACACAGTAGGTTAATTACAAAAATTCAACCTCTTGGATGTAAAAAATACTGTAAACAACACTGGTTTTCCTAATCCTAAATTGCATGTCATGGGTCAGATACTCTTGCACTACCTGATGATGTTATCCAGCATGGTTCCCCATAATATTTTGTGATGTGATTTGTAAACCGCCAAGGAGAGTATAGAGCAAAGAATCTGCACATGCTTTTGCTTGTTGAATCCAGCAAAATCTGTCTATTGCAAAATTGACCTTAATCCACTGAAAATATAGTGTTAAATGAACAACAACAGCAAAGTATAATACACATTTTAGATGTCTTTATAAAAGAACAGTGAGCACGATAATTTTTTAGATATATTTGTAGATATAAATACAGGTCAGATTCGGTGAAATTAAATGGTTCAACTTAAACTCCTGACTAAATAAGTAAACAATACAGTACATAAAAACTTGGATCCTGGAGTTAGCAAATTCATTGTTAACAAATTTAACAAAACCTCAGCTGGGCTGGGATCTTAGAGCCACAAGGTGCAGCAGTAAACTCAGTACTGGGATAGAAAAGTCAACACATTCAATATGAACACATCTGTGCTTTTCCAGAGCCAACCAGCTCAATATGGAAGTCTATGCACCAGCATAAAAAAGCTAACAAAATAAAGCTGGAGGGTGACATTTAGAACTTAATCATTGAACAAATGGATGAAAAAAATCACTGTAAACATGGACCTTTGCCAACAAGCCCCATGTAGAGTGACATACAGAGCCAGAAGAAGCATTTATTGAATATAATTTTGTAACAGAGCTGGAATTCAGTCTACATAAAAACAAAAACTACGAAGGGTCATATTTCCATTCAATTGGAGGTGAAAGAAATTTGTAACAGTTTGTTTAAAGATTTTTAATTAAAATGTAATTTATATTAACAAAACGTAAGTTGGCAACCAATTTTATTTACACTGTGATTACACAAGTAGCTGTATTGTTAAAGAGCAGTTGAAATGTTACCGTGTGAAATGAAAGTGTATGGCCACCAAAAATAAAGCGTGCCAATAATTCATAACCAGCACTGTGCTCTAACAGCCAACAGTATAAATGCATAGATGATCTTAGTACTGCAGAATTAGGGTATTTGTCATAACCACTTTTTTTATTGGAAAAATTAGTGATGGCTGGGATAAACCTAGTGAAGCCAACATAGAAAAACAAGTGTGTATGATAGAACATATACGACTGGTAACCAGATCCATTCAGCATTCTACCAAGCTATATTCCACACTGTGCTTCTTCACTCACAGTATTAAGTGTACAATTTCAAATAACTGAATTAATCAAAGGTGCTGATTTTCTTTTCATTAAATTGGGAGAGGGAAGGAACTTGTCACTCAGCTATGCTGCACACGTTTTAACTGAACTTACTTTATGCTACTAAAACACAGATTACAGCCACCAACACTTATGTCAAAGGAAGGAAGACCCCGATCAGTAAGCATGGGTCTCTTTTTGGGGCTTATGAAAAGACGATAGCACAACTACAACGGCATGTCAGTTTTGTTTTTCCTTTCTCTTTTAAGAATTGACATGCACTAAAATAATATACATACACGCTTATCAAGAAAGACCGAAAAACTCTGGAGATTAATCCATGCTGTTAACATTTTATATATTAATAAAGAAAAGGTGTGTGAATTGGTTCATTTTATTTACAATCCACTTTAGAGATTTAACAACTTCTAAAAACACTAAAACAGCGCTATAGAAATTTGCAAGATAGGTAGGTATAGGTATATGGATAAGAGGTGAAAGTAGCACAAAATAAAAAAAAAAAGCGGCACTGAATTCCAGTGGAAAATCTAATACAGAATTCATTTTAATCACTAAAACTGGGACCAGATAAACCAAAGATTAATTAAGACTGGGATTTTGTTATGTTATTTATAACTTTGTCAGCACTGTTGCCAATGAAACCGTGTTAAATATTTATTTCCCTTTTACCATGTAAACTGCCGAGCTGCAGCACACCATGGTAAATGTATAGCACAACATGGAATTCCATTGCAAAGCTGCAAAATCACTGTGCAGGTTCATGGTTTATATGTCCCACATTAGTACTCTTAAAAGACTTTGCAAATATCTACTGGTTTATTCAGGTGTAGTAAAGGTGGCACTCTTAGTTTAAGTGCACAGTGCTTCTGTTTTGTCCTGGATAGTATACGTGCAAAGAAAATATTTTTTATGGGGAATCACAGCTAAAATGGCAAACAGATTTACAAATCAAAGGCTTGTGCTTATTGCTTTGAGAAACAAATAGGGTACAATGACCAGTGTTATTCCTACCTGAATGCTTTAGGATATAATTAATTCTATCCGTATCTACTGTAGTTTATATGGATAGATATTGTACTTCATGTGCATCTCTCACTACAATAGTATTGCAACTGCACCCATAGTTTGAGGAGTAGGTCCTTTAGCACACTATAGCAAGTGCTGTTCCCTAAACAGAAGACATGCTTTCCACCAGTTTTCATCTAAAAAAGGCAAGCACTTTGGGGTCCTAGAGCTCATTAACATGTATGATTGTTAATGGCTGGGCAGAATCTAGTTGTTTTCCTTATAGTTCTTGCCATTTATGTAAATATGCCTTTTCTTAGCTAGATTGTTATACATCTCTTCTGTTTGATTCTCTATTACTTTTTGAGACAATTATTAGTATTGTTATTTTTGTTTATAGTACATGACCATTTTACCATTAAGGGATTTTTCTAAAGAAGTGGCTACACCCTTGATTAAAATATTTCTGTTGAATCTTATTATTAGTGATATTATTGATTGATGCCTTTCAGATGTCATAATCTCTGCAGCCGTGATAATGACAGTCGTGTCTGATTACTCAGTGTCTTCCACAGGACAGTGTCCCTGAGTCTGGGTTCCAGAGCCTTGACTATTCAGTCACTTACTATGACACTGTCTGTCCAATTTACAGCTAACTGTTCTACTTACTGATTACATGATCACGTGGCTTGTCTTCTTTGCATAACACGCTGTGCCTACTTCCTTTATTTTCTAAATTCAGTTTGTCTTAGTTAAGCTCTGAAGCCACTGATGAGAACAAAGAAAGCAACAGAGAATCACACAGTCACAAAGGGATATTATCCAGGTAAGACGCCTTATTTAATGTGAGGAACAAAAAAAAGGAAGTGTCTTTTTACAGCCCACTTTATTTAAAAGCTTCTCCTGTTTTTACAATATAGGTGCTGACTATGCCTTTTAAAAACCTGGGTGTGATCTTGGAATCTATTCTGAAAGAAAAGCAAAAAACAAAACAAAAAAAAAAAAAAAAAAAAGTGCTATTACTATAAATTCTGTTTTGCCAGAATATCAGGGCTGCATACAAATGTGTTTTTTTATTCCTTTTTATTCTGTTACAGAATGAATTTTCATGGCCAAAATAATATAGTTACACTATCTTTCCTCAGTTGAGCAGCATAACAGAGTGACGATTTTTATCCCAAACCTACCACAATGCAGTTTTGTACAAACTTTCCATGACACAGGCTGCATTCATATTTTTTTATTTACTAATAAAAAAAAAAAAAAAAAAAAACTAACAAAAGTAAATAAAGAGATTGGAACAATTACGTATGTGAAAAAGGCACTACACAACAATGTCTTTGTTATAATTTTATTTTATTTTTTTGTAATGAAACGAACAACAAAAATACACATTGTTAATCATTAGTCTGTTTTTTTCTGCTGGGTGTCTTTCAATCTGGTGCATGCAGTTCACAGTCAGGGACCTCTGTATACTTTGTATCTTATACCAATCAGTTACCGTGATACTGTAATCTGAAACCCAGCAGATAAATGGCAATGATTTATCAAGTTTCCATTTTTTGTGTATATTTTCTGATTTGTACATGTATTTCACAAATGCAATTCATGTATGTATGTATGTATGTATGTATGTTTTAAATAGTACAGGTGGGACTTTGTTTATATTTGGTTGGATTAACTTCATGTTAGAGGGGGACCTATGTGCATTGCTTCAAGACACCAAGACAGTGCTTAGAAATGCAAGACGGCCAGAGCCTTTGAAGCAAAATCTAATTACAATCAACAGCCTTTGATTTCATTACATTACACACTAATAAATAAGACAGAGTTTGTGTGAATTAACTGGAGATATCATTGCTAGAAACAAAAAAACAACAACCATATTCAAATGAAAAAGCTGATTGACAGATTGCTTTAAAAGGGATTGCAATGCATTATTAAAACATATTGCCTTTTTGTTGTTTGGCTTGAATAACTTGTAGGAAGTGTTGTGTGTTTGGTTCCTCTTTAGTGGTGCAACTCTTCTGTTAAAGTTCTGAACGAACTATCTGTAACAAGTAAACTTTTTTATACATTTTTTTTTTGGTTCTCTGAGACTGTCCAAGTATATATATATATATATATATATATATATATATATATATATATATATATATATATATATATATATACGTGCATATATATATATATATGCAGTTATCACGTAATCAATACTGCAGATCTCATCCACTGAATGAAACCTAACATTAAACAGCTTCATGAGTTCTTCCATTTATTAGGCATTATATAAATAATTTTTTTTTGTATACTCTCTCTTTCCCTCACTGGCAGAAGTGGTGTCAGGAAGCAATGTATCATAGTTACAAAACAGCATAGTTACAAATAGAAAATGTGCCCTAAACCAATGTTCGAAAGCTTAATTAAAAAAAAAAAAAAAAAAAAAAAAAAAAAAAAGAACATTATGATGTGAACCCGTTTTTGTTGGTGTTATTTATAATACATTTATACCCTACCGTGTGTGTTGTCTTGATGTTATTCAGCTTTTAAACACAAAATAAATTTTAAAAAAGAATAATAATAGTGATTAAATGTGATGCTAAGTTGGGGCCATTTTATAAATGATGAGTAACGTGATTGGAAATATTTTGTTGTAAACGTTTATTTTGGGTAGTAGTAACTTTTATTTCCTAATGTTTAGAATTTAAAAACAAACAAAAATAAGAATTACAAAAATACTAAGCTGTTTTCTAGGATTGTGTAATGTTGTGTTGTCAGGATCCTGTATTAAAAAAAAAAAAAAATGTATATGATGTATCTGATATTTGGCAGCCTTCTGTTGGCTGTGTCTTTATCTGATATAATTAACACAAAAAAAGCATAATGTCATGTGTTTAAAAAGTTTAAAAATAAAATACAAAATGATCTAGTTAAGATGTTTGTGTAATCTTGCATGGTTAAAATGTACTTAGTGCATTGAGAAATGTTGTTGAGGCCTTCAGTGAAAGGGATGGGATCTCCTCTCCTTTCCTCAGACTCTTATAATGGTGACTGGTTTGTAGAACAGAATACTATGTCCCCATTCTTTGTGTAAGTCTGGTTTATTCAAACATCTATTTTTGTTCATTTTCTTTGTTGCGTATTTTGTTCCATACAAGAACATATAAACTCGGTTCCTTAAAACCAAGTTGTGGAAGCAAGAAAGTACTTTATTGTAAACTTCCATTTACTACCATCAGCGCATTTTGGTTTGCCAGAAGCCCAGATCTGAAACATCTCTAGCTCTTTACATGACGGTAAACAGAATATTAATACCTTCTAGACACAAATGGTGCTAAGGATACGTTGTAAAAACAAATACCAACAAAAACAAATCATAATAGTCGACATTCTGTCCAACTTGTATTCCATTTATCTCTTTCCAGTTGCAATAAAGATTAATAAAAGATATGATTCAATATTAACTATTTAAAATAGTGATGGTATTGAATAATTATTTTTAAAAAATCGACAGATGCTATAAATTGTACATTACCTGAAAATGCTGCTTAAAATGCTAACCCTATAGACACACTTTTGTAGAGCTCTTTAACAGCTGTTGGAATTATTTCTTTGTAACAGAATTACATTATTTTACTTAAACAACCTTCTACACTTGTAAATGTTTTATGCAACCCACATGTTGTACTCCATAATGTCATCGTATAAAGGTAAGGACATAAACTTAACTCTCATTCTAAACTCTACCCTACCCATTGCTGAGTTTCTATTGAAGCTTGGCTTTTAAATCACTGTACTGACATCAAAGCCCTAGCTACCCTGTGACTAATATGACCGGTTTCAAGCAATCCACTTTATTCCCCAAGTGACATTCCCAAAACTAAATAAAACCCAGCCAAACTCACAGACTTCTGCAGGAGACCTCAGACTAATGGGTGATTCAAAGGCAACTATAATGTCATACTGCCACTACACTATTGATTAAGCCATGCAGGGGTAGATCTCTAAGCAGTCCAATTGGCCAGTGCCCAAATCAATTAGCTTATTAGACAATTAAAGGCATGATTGGAACAAGGCTTTGGATCCCTGACTGCAATAGATTGAAAGAAGCACAAGTGAGTACCACTGCCCTAGCCCCAAGCCATACTCAGCTATGGTCAGGTGACAGTTCTGAGGTTCAGTGTTACACACAATGCCGCTCAGTATGCTTCTGGACAGGTATTCTCCTGTATTTTTAAACTGTAAAGACTGAAAAGTTTAGTTTCGAAATGTTATTTGTTTTTAACCTAGCCAGTAAGAAGAAAATGCAAAAAGCTGTTTAGATACTTTTACAGAAAGTAATTTGTATGGTCCTGAAAAGGTCCTGTTTCTGTGCTGATTTGTGACTTGTGTTTTATTTGAATTTGCTTTTCGCCACTAACAAAAATACTGCGTTCTTAGTACAAACACACATTAACTAGTCTTATAATAAGGTCATAAACTGCCTAATTTCAAAAGGGCCTAAACTATTTTTTTGTTTTTAATTGTCAAAGGGCATAGTCAATATCAGGTTTTTCAAAACACATACTAACCTAAGTTATTGTTTTTTGTGTGTTTTTTTTTAAGAAATAAGAAGTTTTTGACACAGTTTTTAAACTGACAATTTTTTTTACCATTAATAATGATTAATATCAGTGGCAACTCCAGGATTCTGGAAGAGGGGAGGCGAAGGGGTGGCTGACAGATGGGCTTGGGGAGCAAAGGTTAACCCTAACCCAGCACACATACAGGGAGAATGTGTCTCACATGCACACGCACACGCACAGACACAAATATCATGAAAGAAACAGGTGGAAATTATTCTGGGGAAAAAAAAAAAAAACACTAGCCTGGATGTTTACTTGGCAAAAAAATAATAATAATTATGATATGTAGCTTTATTACTTACTGTGATGTGCACAATAAAATCTAATATTAATAAAAAATAAAGTCAACTTTTAAAATAGTTTCACCTTACAGATGACAGATAACCAGAACTTCTCTAAATGTACTGCAGGTTGAAGTAGAACATTATCCATCCATGCCTTTCTTTAAAATGCAATCAAGGTGCTTTCCACATTTTCAAGAACGAACAAACCATCGCACTTTAAGCTAAATATATTTATATGATCAGCTGATTTAAATAATATTATAAGTGAATTAGCCTACATTTATTAATAACGTCTTTAAGGTTTTTTCACCACGTATACGGGTCCCGTTTCATCTACAGTAATGCAGTATAATCAATATGCACTAGAAACCTGTCAGACATTAAACAGTTTTCAAACTCTGTGGGCACATTCCAGCAATGCAGGTTTCCAAGACAACACAACATATTCAGGTTTTATTATTTATTTTATTATTATTTCTCAAATGTCATTCGTAAATATGTATTTATTTATTTATTTTTTAACATAATACTCAACTTTTTTTAAAGCGTTTACTTATTTTCAAGCAATAAAGAAAATGTGCTCTTCGTAAACCGTCACAGTGACTTGCTGTCGTATGTTTCCTAAAGGAGAAAGTTTGGTCTCTTCATTGGAATGGAAACTAAGATCCATTCATAAATATTTACGTTTATACCGGGTTAATGAAAACATATCACTTTGACTAGGAATATGTGAAGTGCTGTTGTACACAAATATGAAGGAACCTACGAGTTCTAAATTCTACTCAATCCATATTGCGCACCAAACTCTACCTGTGTCATCAGCGTTTTTATTGTCAGCCCCTTTTCCGTGCATACATTCATAAGCATAAATACAAGTACCACATGTAGCAGCTGGGTTTCATACAACCGTGAGTGCGTGTGTGTGTTCTACACAAGGTTCTTTATCAGCTCGGCCGCACATTTTTTCATTGTTTGACACTGATTGGAAATAATTACGTTACTTGGGTCCTGTATTTAACATGACATTTTTAATCTCAGTTAACCGTGGAATAGCTTACAAGATCACATCACAGCAAAATAAAATAAGGAAATACATACATTAGAAAATCCATGTTATAAAACACTAATATTATGGGCACCTTTCTTACTGCAAGTCATCATGCCCTTACAAAAATAACCTATAGGTTTCTATAGACCTATCGGCCAAATGTCGATAAATAAATAAAGGTAACCGATGGGCTATTTTCATAAGGGCATTGACAATGACTCGGTGAGTTAAGATTTTCTTAATTCTTAAGCCCGAGACAGACAGGCGTGGTGCGGCACCGCTGGGTATTTTCAGTACAGTACTGCTAGTCTGCACCCGGGCACACAAGAGCGTCAGTACCACACTGTAGGCTATGTACTCGAATATAATTTACATTATGGGCAAAACTATTGCATCACCTAGTAGAATATTAGGATGCAGACATAATTTTAAAAAAAAACCTATACGAACATAATTTCGATATTTTATTTAACATCATGCAAAACTTTTGGCCATAGCTGTAATGCCCCTATATAATCTACTAAATAAAAACACTGGTTTGTTTTTCAATGTTGTTTTTCTGTCATCTACATGCAGGTGATTGAAATGAGAGATCTGATCTTATGAAAGAAACATACTGTAATGGTCCGTGTCCTTGATGATGAAGCAGAAGACTGAGAACATTGGCAGGTACAATTAAAAAGCACTTTATTAATCGGAATAACACGGTCCCACACAAGCTCTCCGGCGGTGAGGTCGTAATTCCGCTTCTGCCATACACCAGCGTCCTGCAGCTGGTCCCTGCGAAGCGGTGGGCTGATTTCCATCAATCTTGCAGCCTCTTGGCGTACTCAGGACCCAGGGGTACACTGGTAACATCTGGGGTACAACTGAAGAATAGCTCTGTGGGCGAGCGCAGCTCCCGCCCCAGCATGAGCAGGGCAGGGGTGCAGGCAGTGGAGTCCTATATGGGTTAGCGGCAGGCCAACAGCAAGACAAGCATGTGGGTGCCCTAGTCCCACTGCTGGGCGGCCAGTGCGTGGCTGAACCCCTCCACCAGTCTGTCGCTCTGTGGGTGCAGGGGGGTGGTCCGTGTCATATTGATTCCCAAGCGCCGGCACATCTCTGTGAAGACCCTGGACTGAAAGTTGTGCCCCTCATAAGAATGCAGCTCCTGAGGGATCCCGAACCCGGCTGAAGAACCCCTCAGCAGTGCTTCAGCGACCATCTCCGGCTCTTGGTCTGGCAGAGCGTATGCCTCTGGCCACTTAGTTGAGGGCCACTAGGACGAACTGGTTCCCCCTCTTGGAGCGTGGAAAGGGGCCTAGTACATCCACGGCAACCCTCTCCATGGGCCCACCGACCTGGTACTGCTGGAGCAGGGCGTGCGACCGGCCCTGGGGTCCCTTCCGGGCAGTGCAGGTGTCGGCAGTGTATCTCCCCCAAAAAATCTCCTGATATTGTATTTTCAAAAGTTGGCAGGTATACAGACTGCAAATCATTATTTGGAAGATTCTTCAAAAAGAAAAAGAATAGAAGAAAGATGATGGCTGTTCTCAGCATGATGGTGGCAACAAGAAATGTTTCATGAAATGCATAATTACAAGTGTTGCTCAACTGGTTGCTCCTCTGTGGGCACTGCATGATTGATTCTGGTGGTAAAAGGTGATCAGTGTAGCATTGTGGCAAATCATTTGCGTACATTAGCTTTAAGTACAGTGAAGTACAGTTTGCTGCTGGAGCGTCATATGAAACCAAGGTGCACCAGAGGCACCAGAGCAGCAGAGGAAGGCTAGAGTCAAAAGAACGTCAAGGCGTACTTAATTGTTTCAGACACCACTCTACTCATGTACACATATTTTGTGCTTGAATTGCATTCGGCATGCTGCTGGAGCATCAGTTTGAAACAGGGGTTACTCCCCTAGTAACCAAATTTATTTTCACAGTGATGAAATGCTTACTGGATTCTTAAGTTTACAGCAACGATACAATACGATTGTTGTATAGTTTTACTTGAAGAGAGATAATAGAAATAAAAAATACGTAAAAATGTATACACCGTTAGTGAACATGTTTCAGATCTGGGCTTTATCTAGACAATTAACACAATTATTAAATAAGAGAAATCAAATGATGGCCCTATGTGTTTTTTTCACTTCCTGTTTTCCTGTCTAAATTGATGTCAGCCGCACTGGTTCAGTTACAACAAGTTCCTTTTGAATATTTTTTTTTTTTTTTTAGTCCAAACATTAGTGGCTGTCCCTTTGGACAATAATCAATGTACAAGAATGTACATGGAATGCTCATTGGATTTAAACACATATTTTTAAACCACCAATTCAAATGGTTTTGAGGAACTACCTTTTGACAAGATTATCATGCCAAATCTGATCCTAAATTTTACTTTTTTGTTCTTTTTTTAATTTTCTGAAGAAACGTTTTCAATGATAATTCCAATATTATGTCAAATGTTTTAGTAATGAAAAGTAACAAAAAACATGTACAGATCTTCTGGATTAAAGATAAGATTTATACATGAATAAGAAAGCATATATCTGTGTGGATTTTTTTTTTCTTTTTCTGACCACTTTTTATCTAAGACAAATGTGTCTCAAAATTAACATCTAGAATTAAGACAAGGGGGGGCAAGTCGATGGAACTACTTTCTGATCGACATGCCCCATGCAAGCTTCCTTTGCACCGGCTTGGGCAATGGCGAATACAGTTCAGTGCAGTTCTAGTACTATAGTAACACACCAACACCTTGTTTAAACTCACATTTTCATCTCTAAGGGAAAAGCTACTTGTAACTAATGTTTAAGGTATATAGAATACAATCTTCTCGTTAGCCATATTATATTTAGTTTGTCTTAGAAAAGTCAAGGTTTTGCTTGAGGAGACTTCAGTGCGTGCTTTGCATTAATTTATAATAATTCTGACTGCAGATCTGAAGATTACTGGCCAGTGAACTATTCTGTTTTTCTGAAACATGGGTGAGTGGTGGGAACCATAGGATAGGTGAAACTTAATCTGTGTCTTTTAGTTTTAAGGGTTCTAAATGTAACGGCTCACTGGCAATGCAGGGTAGTCATAAGTATAAAATCTGAAACTTTTATATTATTATTAACTATTCATGTGTCCTGTTAATTAATCAAATTAATCTGTTTAATTTTAAGGAATAATAACAGTAAAACTTTGCAATACACAGTACCAATATTGTACTTTCTAAGCTTCACTATACTGCAGTGCGGTGCTGTTATGCAGGGCACTTTAGCATGTCTTTCAAAGAAACAACATAACATGGCTAGTAGTACAATGTAAACTCATTATTAGCAGTTTTGGTTTTCTATAAAACAAAACATGACATTATACACCCTGGTTCCTGCATCATCCAAAAATCGATTGTAAAGGTAAATCCAAATATTCACAGAAGCACACAAAATCAGAGCAACACTGCACTACTGTCACACAAGCACTACTGCACACACCCAGGACTGGTTACCATGTTTAATATTATTGTGTTTATTGTTTTTGGGCTGCAACCCGTTGTTATTATTAGCTCAGCACAGTACACATTGGTGTGTATTGCCGGGGCTCATTCTTTTGGTCACCAGACCTGGATTAAAAATAAAACCCTTTTCCAAACCGTATTACAATTGTCTGATGCTACTCCTGCACTGCATCTGCAAGCATCCCTGCTGGGGATGCCACCCAGAACCCTCTCCATCAGCCGTTTGAACGTGCACAGTCCGAACAGCGTGTCATTGGACTGCCAGAGACCCTGTCTGGTGGAGAATGTGGTCTTTGGCTTGGCATCAGGGGCGAGCTCCACTTGCCAACAGCCACTCTCCAGATATGGGGAGCTAAACCAGGAGGACCCGGCGAAGAGGTCCAGTAACTCGTCGATGCCAAGGAGTGGGTAGTCCTTCCTGGTGACTGTGTTTAGTTGCGGTAGTCAATCAATCAATTAATCAATCTTTATTTTATAAAGCATCTTTTCAAAATTCAATAAATACAAGAAAATCCATAGTCGATGCAGAACTGCAGACTTCCGTCCTTCTTGGTCACTAGTACCAGGGACTGTCGGATATCTCGATCACCCTGGCTTCTCGCATCTCCCTGATGACCACTGCAGCCGCCTCGTGCCTGAACAGGGGCAGCCGGCAGGGCGATTCGCAACTGGGTGGGGATGGTCCAGTATTGATGTGGTGCCTGACCATTCCCGTTTATCCTCCAACCTCCATCCTCCGGCTGACCGCAAAGAGGTGCTCGGAGTTGATTGCACTGTCATTCCTGGAATCCCTCCTTGCTGCGCTGGTACACTGACACTGGCTAAGATCCTTGGGTTGATGCTGGGACCGGTCACCACTCTCTCGCTCTGCCCACGTTGGTTGCAGGAGCTCTCAAAATAGCTGAAGCTGGCTGGGATCTGGGGGGCTGATGCTTGGACTGGTCGCCACTTTCTCGCTCTTACATGTCTGTTGCAGGAGCCCTTGAAAAGACTGACACTCGCTGGGGTCTAGGGGTTGATGCAGGGACCGGTTGCTGCTCTCTTGCTCTGCCCACGTCTGTTGCAGGAGCCCTTGAAATGATGTCAGGTATGACCAGAGTGACGGTGGATCCGGTGTCTATCAGCACAGTGCACGGCACCCTGCAGTTCAGATGGAGATGCGCCCCAATACTTGTTCTACCCATGATGAATGGTGTGCTGGTGGTTTGTTTGGGGTTGGAGACATGGGCCGAAGCTTCCTCTTCTACTTCTACTTTAGCTGCATGTGGAAGGTCTCCCAGCTTGTGGTGCCATCAAAGCTGGGCAGCTTTATGGCCCGCCATCCTGCGGCACTGCCTGCGCCATCCGGTTTATCTGCCTGCATTCTTGTTCGATTGCAAGCCTCCAGCATGGCACTCTGCGGGACCCTGCCAGACCCCATGTGCACTGCCGTGTTCAGCTTTTTTTTATAGGAGTTTTTTAAATTAATTTATTAGGTCTAAATTATCTGCTGGTTCCTGAAAATAAAATAAAAACAATGTACTTCACTGTTAATTACAGGTTGCTTTGCGGGGGGGTTTGGCTTTAATTGTGACTTCTACTTACGTCTTGGTCCTGTCCTGTTCTTGGTCTTTGAACTTGGGATTGATTTAGATTCATGGACAACTTAAATTTAAATAATAAAGTAATCGTAACAAGTGCCACGATAAGACATCTTAGAGCAAACTTTGTGTATCTTCCAACATGAAACAGATCCACTAGTCAGTGTGTCTACCACTGAGGTTTGTCCCTGGGACACCTGGACCCCTCACCTGCACCTGAGGTGTAAACACCCAAAAACTTCGGGCACCAGCCTTCATTGGCCTGAAATCACAGTAATTTTGGGGGAAAATGTCAAATGGATGGGCAACGATACAGGAGGATGCACTATGTTGCTGTATCACAAAACACAGGAAAATCTTTTAAGTTCGTAATTCATCATAGCTCGTGTTATTTACTAATGTTATCACACTGAGGGCAGGTTTCTGTCTACTTACAGTTTAATTACATTTTAAATTGAAACAGTAAACTTAAAACCTTTGTGCCTTGTGCAAATAAATATAGACTTCAATAAAAACGAAATACATTGTTATGAACTTTTTACACAATTATTATACTAAGTTAATCACGATACGTTACTGATTCTAAATTATTTTACGTGTTTACGTCTCTATTTATCAATGTTCCAAAAACTCACAATGGGTAACTTTTTACTAAATATTTTTAAACTGATAAATAAACAGTTATAACGAACATTATGGTATTAAGCAAAATTGATTTCTTACCTGTAAACAGCAACACTATTAGAGTTTGAAACACACTGTCTGGAACTTGGTGCTATTTACATTTTTGCCGAAACACCGCGGTTTGAGATTCAAGCTGCATATTTTAATAGATGAAAGCCGCCCTTTTCTTATATCAGTATAGTACTAGCACCATTTTAATTACATTTTGTATTTATCTTATGTATTTAAATTGTGGGGAAAACTCAACGTTTCTTGAAATATATTTCTGGGGACATTCTCATCCCTCATTAAATCTGCATTATGCCACACTCGCTCTACGCTCAACGCTGCCTCAGGGGGTGTCGTACTAACGATTTGAGCGGAGCTTCAATGCTCCTCGAAGACTAGTCAATGCCATTACTCAGAAGCAACTGAATAATATAGCTATTTGCCACACTCATCACTCATGGCACCATTGTGTCAATGTATTGTTTTTAATGATTGCCGCAGGTTGTCTTTGGATCTTTTATTAATTAGACATACAAAGGATGCAATGTTTTGTTATATTGTTTGTGACATATTTTATTATTTCACCACCATCAAACACACTTTTGAAACCAAAGTTATGCCACTGGCCCTGACAGCAGCGGAAAGGAATAGCCACAAAACTACTCTGGGAATCAGATGATTCTAGGGCATTTGCCAAACACTCCCGCCTTTCACTTCCCCAGCTCGGCACCTCTCTGACCCTAACCTTAAACAATCCCAGACCTAATACCTAACCCTTAAGAATCGCCTGATACTCTGAGGACAGTATCTAGTGGATACTCCCTTGTGCTGCGCCCTGACAGTAGCAGTCCGCAGTTGTTTCACTTTCCAGGACTTGCTAATTTTAAAAAAAAAATTTGCTCCACCTAAATCCTTCCGCGCGGGGCACGCTGGGAGCCCTTTATACGCCCAAGATGGCGGCAGGATTGAAAAGTTGATGTTGTTTCATTCAGCGCCCTCTTTCAAGTTCATTATCTCGGGATTTTGTGGGTGTTTTGAGCAACCCGAGAGGCGGGGTTGGGAGCCAAACGGGAGTTATTTCGGGAAAGGAAGCCAGGAACGCGTCAGGAAATGGCTACCGCTTGTTAAACTGTGTTGTTCGCGATCAGAGTCTCTCTTTGCACGGGGAGAGATCCCCTGATGCTGGGTGCATTGTGTTGTTGTGGCAGCAGTGATGTAATTGGGGTCTCTAGGAACTGTTTCTAATGGGATGATAATGAAGAGGAGATACAGATAGAAATGGAGGATGATGTGAAGAAAGCAAAAAAGGTAACGTCTTTTTTATACAAGAAAATAAGTCGAGTCTGACTTTTCTCCATTATTTAAATACAGTACGGTACTTTGTTTCGGTACGACAAGACGCGTACAGACTACGGTGCTGAGGTATGTACTTCACTATTCGGCTAAGCTTCTAGTGCGCTTGTTCTTCTGTGTCAGGTGTGCATTACAAAAATGTTTGTGTAGGACGTGGTTTAACTTGCATTGGTTGGGAGTTAAGTATTAACTTCTTGGACATACACTCATTCCATCAATCACAAACAAGCCAGGCAGTGCAGAGCACTACTGTACAGTAGTACAGACGGGTTCTAGATGTTGGGATCCAGACGTTATACACTGACAATTTCCAGAAGTTACAAATAAGTGGTATTGTTTGCAAATAAAACAGCTCAATAGAGTCTACGGCACAGGCTTATATTTGCAAGGCTTTTTTTTGTACCTGTACGATATGTATTCCTACAGTTGGCTATTGAAAAAAAAAAAAAAAAAATCATGCTGTATCTTACCACGTACGGTATAATACTATTCATTTTGGTTTGTCTATGCATGAGATACACATCAACAGTAAACACTGTCGCAAGGGTGTGCCGGTATGATTGTTTTGATCTGTGACGTTGTAATCTTCGGGCACACGTGTAACAGTTCATTCAGAGTTAACCCAAATTCTCAGTACTGTCAATATTTTAATTTTCATGTTTAAAAAAAAAAAATTAAATACACCGTAGGATAGTTCGCGCTTTCTGTACAGTACTGCATTGTTACATGGGGTAAAAGGAAACCTAGCATCTGGTGCAAAAAATAAAGAAATCAATAAAACTCCTAGGTTTAGCTATGTGCCAATTTCCAATGGTCCGGCCCTGGGCCGGTGTATAGAAAGGAACAAAATAAAGAAAATAATACAAATTATTTCATCCAAACAAATACATAGTTATAATAATAAAAGACAAACAGCTAAAATTCATAGTACCAAAATAATTGCACTCCCACCCCTGGTTTTAATAATCACAGTACAACAGTTTGCCAAAATCTACTAATATACTACAGTTAATAACATGCTAAAGTTCCAATCTAATAAAATAGTATATTTACAATTAGTGATCACAGATTTGTTTTTGTTTTAACCACACTTTTAGTTTATAAGTAAAATCTTTAAATTCGCGCGTACCTTGCCTGGTAAAGCATTCCAGAAAGTTACGTCTTTTAAATGAAAATGCAGTTTGTGCAAATAGTGTGTGTTGTCCTGCCTTCATGCAGTTACCTTTAACAGCTGCCCTGGCAATTGTGTTATTTTAATCTGAGCAGAGTTTTATAAATTCCATTATGGGGGAGGGGCAAGATCACGTAGAGACTTTGAGGTGATTTGCGGGTGCAAAACCCCTGTAATACTGTCGTAAATAGCATTTAACAGCTGCAAAGTCTGATTTTAACTGGCCGCTAATAATGCGGCGTATGTAAAGAATGGTGTTCACATGGTGTTCTGCACCCGCTGTCAAATTTGCACTTTGCCATCATTAAGCCATTTAAATTATATTGAAATGCATTCAAATGAAGAAAAGGGCGTGGCATTGGGGGCGCAACCATTATAATGAGATGTAAGGATTTTGCCTTGCACTATCTCGGGTTCATCCCCAGCTGCGTACTAACATAATACCAATTGCAAGAAAAAAGAAGCGGAACAATGTTGGGGACTAGCTGATCCCCAGCTTTAATATGGTACTGTGGTTTGTTTTGGTGTGTTTACAAACAGGAACTGAAGAGGGCCGGGGCTGAAAATCTCAGCGATTGGTATAAATTATATTTTAAGTGTGTGTTTTTGTAAAGGTTTTTTTTTTTTTTTTTTAAATATTGAAAAAAGAAAATGTATTGCGCAGGCAGAGACTGAACCCGGCACCTCCAGCATAGCGGCTACAGCGCAGATCAGCTATGCAAGAGAGTTGCGATCCCTCTTATAAGTGTATCTATGTTGTTGTGTTGCGACACCTACCAGTCCTGACCACTACCCAATGCATGCTACAGCCTACTAATATGTAACATTGGCTACTAAAAGCATTCTTTGACACAATACATACATACATATAGCCTGTTATATATAACTTAAAATATATTACTCGTATATTAAATATTGCAAATTTATCACCAGCAGTTCGTCACGGAGGGTACAGGGTATTTTGTTACAGCTGTTTAAAACGCTACAGGTGAAAATGGCCGGTGCGGCGCTTGTAATCCTAATCGGTGAGTTATTGTCCATGATGAATTGTCGCTGGTGATTAATTGTTGGTGATGAAAAGTGCGTGACAAATTGACAGGATACCTGCATAATTACTGTACGGCTTTAAATATATTCTCAATTATTTAATGACATTTGTAATAAATCCTTTCAATCGTAATTGTAATATTTTGCCGTTAGATATTTTTTTTTCGCTGTGGAAGCGATTTGATTAGTGTGGGGGTATCTATTCCGTATTATGTCACGAAACTCATTCCAACGCTACATGAATATAGTGCAATGCCAGCAATGACTTCCCTTTTATATATCGTCGTAGTTCTGGCTAGGAGTACCGCATACACACACTGAATACGTGTTTGGAAAGCCCAGGGTCTGTACTTTTAAACAACCAGGTAGGTGGCGCTTACGGTGCCTGAGCAATAGATGTGTATAACCTTCGTGCGCCGGCGCCCCAGAATGAATGGGGCCGAGTTTTAAGAGTTAAAGCGAAAGTCAACGCTTGCAAAACAACACCTAGATAGACTTAATATCGTCTTTCTTTTCAAAACTGTTTACTTACTGCAGTGTACTCCTTAACAATAGCGGCCGAGAATCCCGTATGAGAGAATAGTCTTGCGGCTCTTAAAATATCCAGCATAATTTATTTATTTTAACCAGATGTACTCGGTGTTTTCGTCACTGACACCCACTTCCTTAGAGATTGTTGTAGCGTTTCAGGCATTCTAAATTGGGTGAAAAATACAGTAGTTGCAGGTATGCTGGAGTATCTTGGAAAATGCACGATTCCTGCAATCCTGCACTGAAATTCAATCCCTGAATAAACTATTGTTTTATATTTCTGACAAGTTGTGTGAATGTCAGTTATTGTCAAGGGAATCCGAGTTCTACATGATCCAGAACTTAAATATGGTATGTCTCATTTGTTACATTTTGACGTCCCTGAGTGGGTGACTAGAGACTAATTTTAAATAAATTGTATACCTAATTCACTACAATATCGTAAGTAGTTCGGCAAATGTACACCTCACAAGACCACCACCAGCCTCAAAATGCTGGTGGTGGTCTTTCATTTTGGGCCAGCTGCTTGTTTTCCACATATAGTCCTACTGTACAAGTACTGAACATTTTCACAACCTATTTTTTAAGTTTAGTTATAAAAAATCATTTCTTAATACAGTGCAAGTAGTCCTTGTCTGTGATCCTTTCATAAATACACAGGACAGGCATGCAAATGTCAGGCAGGATGCAACACCCTTCTATTATGCATACACAAATAGAATGCCAGCATTTTATTATTATTATTTTTTTTTTGTGTGGCTAGTACCATCTAACTATAGAACTGTGAGGGCAGAACTGTAGTATTATCATGCCATTCTGGGAGTGCATATCCCCGGCAGTATATGGAGAGTGTTATGATCATGGAATATGCTGTTTTACCTAAAGAACCGCTTCTCCAATTGTGATAACGGAATATTGAGTATCAGAATCTGGTTCTACAGTATGGACTGGGTGGAGTAAAATGTCCCTCCATATAAAATTTACCTTTTTAAAATGTAACATGGCTGTAGATCATGTTGGTCTACCCCAGCTGGGTATGCACATCCCAGTCAGAGTGACAGAAGGTCCTACTGTCCTGTATGTCACACTCAAGGCTTTTACGTGTACCTTAAATTTTGGTATTCATCCAAGGTACTAGAGGAGACAATAAACTGGCAAACAGAGTACAAAATTTGTATTTATCATTAACTGAAGTCTTCATCCTCAGCACAGTAATTACTGTGTGTTTTGTCTCTGTTTACATTGACAAGAGGAAGGAAAGGTTGTGCTGTTGTATGGAAGCTCCATGTTGCCAGGTGTGACGCATTTTAATTAGACTCTTAAGGAAGCAGCTGTACATTTTGGTCTGCAGCAGCATGACTAAGATCTAAGGTGTCCTGGGAGTGTGTAATTCAGTCTTTTTTACTGGCATGCTTTCACCTTTGCTGATAGTGCTCCCACTTTATAATGGTTTAGTTGGGAGTCATTGTTATTAGTTACAAGGCTGTGCTATTTGTGGTGGAAAGTCAACACAGTCTTGTTTAGGAAAAATGTTGAAATCTCAACATTTGGAAAATCTTTAAAAATAAACTCAACAGTTAATTCCTTCATAAACAATGTTCATTTCAGGTCTATGATGTAATATTTCCCTCAAATGGAAGCAGCGAGTGCAAAAACAAATACCGTAGATCAATGTTCTCAATTACTTAATCAAACCCTTAATTGAACTAATAATGTGGTTAATCAGACCTTTTTAGTTGTTCTCGGCTCCTAAAAAGTTGCCGATTCCAAGTTACTTATAAAATTCTACAGTTAACTTCAAATCTCCAACTGTTTAAATGCTGAAAACAGTTCAAAATGTCTAATTAAGCAAATGAGTAGTTCAGTTAAGAGTTCAATTAAGTAATTGGGAACTCAATTGGAATGAAAACCAGCAGACACAGGGGTCCCCCAGGACTGGGAAACCCTGCTGAAGATAATTGCAAGCCACAGGTATCCAACCTGAAGTGTGTGTGGATCCGCGGTAGAAAGAAACAAAGATGATGTGTTAAAGATTTAAAAAAAAAAAAGCCATTGTCATCTGGTGAAAGCAGTCAAATATGCATTTGACATGTATCTATAAATATATTCTGCTCATTATTTTGTTAACTGTATTGAAAAAAAAAATCTGTTGCAGAGAAGTTTGTCTAATGTGTTTATTTGAAAAACTATATGCAGGTCTGTGGCAGGGCATGCGTGTATATGGTATTTTGTTAGAAATGTATTATTTTGAATTGAAGTTTGGCAGGGAAGGGGTTAATTCTCAACCCTGCCAAATCTATGTGCAGAATGTGGCTGGATCTTGATTAAATCAATCAATCAAGCCTAGCCACATGGTATGGTCAGTCAATTATGGTCAATCAAGCCTAGCCACATGGTATATAAAGGGAACCAGACCGTTTCTTGGAGGTAGCTAGGAGATGATCTGGGAGCAGCAGGTTGGCTACCACACTGTGATAGCACTGCTTGGGTGTGTGTTTGGTTTGTCAATGGGTTTGTTTAAACCTTTATTTTGGCCTGCATGCCTTGTTTGTTTTATCTTTTGTTGTTTGTTTAATTCAACGTGAGCACCAGCGCTTAAACTGCAGCCATTTCTGACAGAAAAAGCTGCAGATTAAGTACTGGTGTGCACGTTTAATTAAACAAACAAACAGTGCATGATAGCCAAAATAAAGGTTTAAACAAACAAATCCATGCACAAGCAAAACCAACACACCCAAGCAGTGCTATCAGGGCATGCCAGCTCTTCTCCTACTCTAGCAAACAAAGGGTCTGGTGCCCCTTAATTAACCCCATCCCTGCCAAACTTCAATTCAAAATACTATAAACACGCAGCATGGCTATGTCCAGCCACAAACGCTCTCAAACCTTTTCCCATTAAGGGTCCAGGACTAAAACAATTGAAGGTCCCAGAGGAGATTATGGGGGTCCTAATAAAGTACAAAGTCTTAATTTTATGGTATACAAATCAGTTTGTTTTCTTCATTTATTAAAATTTTGACAAGGAGGCTACAAATGAAGAACAAAACTACATAGCAATAGAATTCATGAAAGCAAAATTCCAACTTGCTTTTGCAAACTATGCTCTAGGAGTGCTAGATATTCAATCAAATGTGAACTATGATAGCTATGATGATGTCACCAGTAAATTGTGCAAATTAGTACCATTGAAGGTGCGAACCTTCCTTTGGTAATCTGTTCTGAACCTTCGAAGGTCAAAATGTACCCTTTGTTGTAGCCCTACACCACAGCTGTATTACTGGCATGATTTAAAAGAAAATAAATAAATAACTCTGCGGTGGGGCTGTCCACGTCAGACTGACTGACAGACGCAGACAACTGTAAACTTGATACCCGCAACCCCGAGAGCCTTGTATATGAACATAATTTAAATATTTTATTTAACATGTTCTATATATAGTTATATAGAAAAATGCACAGCCTCTTTTATTAAATAGAAATCTTCATAGCACTCTACTATGCAAGTAACTGATATGCTACAAAATTATATTGCAAAAGTCTACCGGAAGCCATAATAGTAGTACAGTATTTCATGGGTGTGACTGCTTTTCAGACAAGGCTCTATGCTGGTCATACACATTCACAGATTTTCATTAACATTGAGATGGGTACAGTATTTGCTTTTGATTGCAACCAGATTCAAACAAGCTGACTCACTAAGGCATGTCGATGCAAAAGGCACAAGCTCTTCCATGGCTTCACATTCTAGTTTTGAGTATTCTATGCATAGAGATAATCAAGAATCGCAAAGTAATTGTTTTGGAAAAGTGAGCTTCTGGGTATTATCACATGATAACTACACAAACTTTACCTGCAGTCTGCTGCTGGGGGCAAAGCTGCATTTTTAACAACATCATCTTCAAATGGGTTTCTTATCCAAGCTACCTGTTGCTGTAACTTAAGGAAAATAATGCAGCATCTGGTTTTGTAGGCCTTGCAAGTGCGACAGGATGATATCACTGAATTAATTTTCTCTCATCAAAACTGCCATCCTGCACATGTGAACACCAGATAATAAGCTTGTGAATGAATGCTTTGATCGTGTCATTCATAAAAAGATTTGTATCACGTCCTTAATGTTACACAGGTCTCCTTTCTTCGGGAGTAATGTCAATACTGCTCGACGGCAACTCATTCTCCCTTATGCTTTTTGTGAACACATCCCACAGATCTTCTCCAATCTGTGGCCTAACAGTTTTATAAAATTCAGTGGTCAAACCATCAATTCCTGGGGCCTTTTCAGTATTCAGCCCAGCCAGAGCCTCAAACAGCTCTTTCAATGTCGTCTCTCCCTCAAACTGCTCTTTCTCCTCTTTTCAAACCTGAGGCAGCCCCTCAAGGAAACGCTGTGTCTCCTCTCTCATCCACCGCCTCCACCTTGAACAATTCTGAAAAGAAATCCACTGCACACCTCCGGATCTCCCCAGGCTCATGTAACAATTTATCCGTCGCTTTCTGCAGGCAGTGCATCAGTTTACCTTGATGTTGTTTTCTTTTTTTTTTTTTTTCAAGATCAAATAAATATTTTGTTGGTACATCCATCTGATCAAGAGTCTGAAATCTTGAGCGTACCAGTGCCCCCTGTACTTGTGTGTCCAACAGATCGGTTAATCTCTTTCTCTTCGTTTTCAGGTCCTCAACCAGCCTGAGGCTGTAGCCTGACTCCAGAGCTCTGTGGAGCTTCCAGCTCTCATCGCTTCACTAGTGCTTTGTGTAATGTTCTTAGTGTATTGCTGAGATAGCATTTTGATCTGAACTTTAGCCACATATATCACCACTGTCTCAATGAAGAAAAAGGTGTTTTTTTCCAAAAGAATCTAAAAAATGTGGGCGTCCTGCAGCAATTTGTTATTAAAATGCCAGTATGAGGAATGAACCTTCAATTGGGGAATAACCAGGTCTAAAACAACAATTATATGGTGTGAGAATTGATTGGGAATAATCTGTGACTTAATAAATAGATTTAAAAAGTGATTAAACACATACAATATATCCAGCCTTCCCAGCGCTACCTTTGGCCCATGTGTATAGCATATACAGCTATCTTCTAATGGAGACTGTTTCATATTTACAGCCTAGAGGAATTGTAGTAATCTCCAACAGTATTTGACCATAGCGGCTTAATTCTCTGATTAGTAATTATCTCTTTATAAACGGCAGGACATTCGAAATAGTGACTTTTCTCGCCGGAGCTACGAGGGGCAAAACAGACGAAGACATCATTGATTACTAAACCCTCCTGAACAGCTCTCTGAACTAACTCTTCACTATTCAGAAACACAACCACCGCTATATTCGTTCAAGAAGACGATTTTATGTTTTTACATCCTTCTACTTTTCCAAGCTCGAGTGCACATTTCTAAACACTCACAATAGCCTCAGCTATGATTTTAATGCCATGTCTGCGTGTGTTGTTTTCAAAACATGAGCTGTGCCCTCTCGGGACTCCCCCTGCTGTGGCCATGACGGCAGTCTCTGCTTCCACAAATTTTTGATCTGATGTAACAGTCAAACAAAATAACCATAGAAAGGAAAAATGAAGAATAAAAATAAAAAAAAGGCTGGGGACAAACCCCTTACTTGCTGAAAACTCCACTCGCTTCCCACATACACAGCTTCCTCACTCTCAGCTCTCCCACACACACAGTGACAGACAGCAACAACAGACCGACAGACAGAGACAGATAGATGAACGGGCCAGTAAAAACACTACCTAAGGAGCCGGTAGTTAAAAATCTAAATGCCCTGGTGTAACTGGCGTGTTACAGTTTTGTTTATGCACTTCTAAAGGAATTAATACTGTGTGACCAAACTTTATTTAATTTGATGTCATCATCATGTTACTTACAGTATTTGTTGACTGGACTGTACTTGAAAGCAAATTTGTGTTTGTCTCATGAACAGTAGATGGCACTGTTTTTACACTAATGCTTGGGGATTTTGTTTCTTTTAATATTTGAGTGAAATTTTGAATGGTAGTGAACTTTCCCCTCATCGGTGCCTGAAAATATATAAAGAAAGAATAGAGTGGTGTTAAACATTTGTCATCCACAGAATGAAAATATATATATATATATATATATATATATATATATATATATATATATATATATATATATATATATATATATATATATATATATATATTTTTTTTTTTTTTTTTTTCAATGAATTTTAATTAAATTTTTTGTGACCAAAAGCTTATTGTGTCAGTCCATTTTCTGGCACTGTATTTTGTTTTTTGTTAAGTACTGGTTGTACATAATTACCACAGGGAATGTCACAAACCTATCTTGTAGTAATTAACAGTTATACATCTGTGTACACTGCAATATGTGTCCAAAAAAAAAACAAGAATGCTGTCAAAAGATTTAAAAATAATAATGATAGTGAAAAAAGTATAATCCACTACGGTCATGGCATTTGCCCTAAACTCAAATACAGCAGTCTGTCTTCCGACTACAGCATTATACTGTGATCATGGTTTCTAGTCTATGTGTTTTGATTTCTAGTCTTGCAGTAAACTCTAAGCTTCTAGCTTCAATATTTCTTAAGATTTGGGGCTGTAAAAAACCCAAAGTTAGCATGAGATTTTGGGGGGTAACTTTGAGTATGGTAGAAACTGTTGTGCAGTTAGTTATCTGTAGTATATTGATAGGATATTGAACATCATGTGAAAGTGTTATGCATAATAGTTCTAAATCCAAGAAGGTGGACCTTCCAGCATTTACTGTGGACCTGGTTTATTTTTTGACAATCATGGTGCCTTGACTGGTCTCTGCTTAGATCTTGTCTTGCACTCTGTTATAAATCATCTGCTTCTATGTGTGTGTGGGTTGCATCAAGGTTTTACAAAAGAAGTGTGGATTGTCAGAGTGCAGGTGGAAGTTAGCAACAAATGTTATGGCAGGAAGTGGCAGTTACTTCACTTCCTGCTCATCTGCCTTGGAATCGATCTGCAGTGTAGTACAGCTATGAAGTCATAAAAGTACAGAGGGAATGTAAGACATAAACAACCTGAAAGAATAGTCTAACTTCAGTTGAAAAGCTGCTGAATAGTGTCCTGTGAACTCCAGATTCATCTGAAGTTTCATGGAGAATGAGGTAAGTTACATCTGTTATCAAATTAGTGTTACAGACAAGCAAGTGGAACACAGCTGTCATTAATCATGGGTTAGAGGCCCCACCATACAGTTCATGGTGCCTTCTGTTGTACTGTAGCACTTTGGGAGTGCATTGCTCGATAGGCTTTGGTTGTTTTTTTGTTTTTTTCGCCCCAAGGGTTTAGGGTGTTCAAACAGAAAGTTTTGTGTTGCTATGTGGCATTAGAAGTCTTTACTGTACAGATGAGTCCGGCCTGAAGTTAAACAGTATATAAATGGTATGCCAATGCCTACTTTACCAAGGAGCTTGGCAGTACATTCTGGGAAGATATACAAATTCAGCCATCCATTTTTTGGTACGTTGGCTCCAACAATAACAAACAAATCCTGCATGAAATCTCAAGTTATATTCCTCGTTGAGAAGATTTATTTTTATTCACTTACCAAAAATACTGGTGTTCTCGTTTTGCATTCGTACTGTGCAGTCTAACCTATGCTTCCTTGCTCTTCTTCAGCCTGGTATTGTCTCACCGTTCAAGCGTGTCTTCCTGAAGGGTGAGAAGGGGAGGGACAAGAAGGCACAGGAGAAAGTGACGGAGAGGAGACCCCTGCACACAGTCCCCCTGTCCCTCCCAGATCACCGGGTCGACGCTGACATACTGCTCAACGACTATATTGAGAAGGAGGTCAAGGTATAATGTGCAGTATACTCTCCAGATTAAAAAACCTTTATGCATATACTGTAACATGTTGGTATGTATTTCTACCCAGTGGTGTAAAGCACGCCGGAGGCTGATCAAGAAGGGTTTACACAACCTACTCAACACTTTCACTGTGTGAAACAAATGATTGGGGGGGGGGGGGGGGGGTGAAAAAACAAATCAATTCAAAATAAAAACCTGAAAGGGAAGTATTCACCCCCTTTGCTGTGACACTCCTCAATAAGCTCAGGTGCAACCACTTGCCTTGAGAATTCACACAGTAATGTTAATGGAGTCCGTCTGTGTGCAATAAAAGTTGTTCGCATGATTTCAGATTAAATACACCAGTCTTTGTTAGGTCCCACAGTTGGGTAGTGCATTCAAAGTGAAGATACTACCATGAAGACCAAGGAGCTTTCAAAACAACTCTGGGATAAAGTTGTGGAAAGCCACAGATCAGGGGAGGGGTATAAAAAGATTTCAAAGACATTGAATATCCCTTGGAGCACAGTCAAGTCGATCATTAAGAAGTGGAAGGTATACGGCACCGTCCAGAATCTGCTTAGAGCAGGCTGTCCTCCCAAACTGAGAAGGTTAAGAAGGGCATTGATCAGAGAAGCCACCAAGAGGCCAATGACAACGGTGAAAGACCTACAACGTTCCATGGCTAAGATGGGAGAAACTGTCCATGTGTCAACAATAGCTGAGGTACTCCACAAATCTGACAAGTGGCAAGAAGGAAGACATTTCTGAAAAAAGCACATGAAAAATTCAGTTTGGAAAGTTTAAAAAGGCATGTGGGAGACTCTGAAAAGATGTTGCAAAAGATTCTGTGGTCCGATGAAACAAAAATGGAACTATTTGGCCTAAAGGCAAAGTGTTATGTCTGGCGCAAACCCAACACAGCACATCACCTAGGTAACACCATCCCTACTGTGAAGCATGGTGGTGGCAGCATCATGCTTTGGGGATGCGTTTCATCAGCAGGGACTTGGAAGCTTTTCAGGGTAGAGGGCAAAATGGATGGAGCTAAATACAGGTAAATCCTTGAGGAAAACCTGCTTCAGTCTGCAAAAGACCAAGACTGGGACGGAGATTCACCTTTCAGCAGGACAATGACCTCAAGCACACAGCCAAAGCGACACTGGAGTGGCTTAAAAACAAGAAAGTCCTAGAGTGTCACAGTCAAAGCCCGGACTTGAATCCGATTTGAGAATCTGTGGCAAGACTTGAAGATTGCTGTCCACCAATGATCCCCATCGAACTTGACCTAGCTTGAACAATTTTGTCAAGAAGAATGGGCGAATATTGCACAATCCAGATGTGCAAACCTGGTAGAGACTTTCCCCAGAATTCTCACTGCTGTAATTGCTGCCAACGTGGTTCTACCAAGTATTGACTCAGGTGGATGAATACTTACCTAACCAAGGCATTTTTTTTTTTTTTTTTTTAACTGTTTCACAATAAAAATTCTCATGCCTCAAAGTTTTGAGTAGGTTGTCTTAATCAAAGGGAAAAAAATCCCACTTAAATGAATCAAGATTTCAGGTTGTAACACAACAAACTGAAAACATTCAAGGGGGGTGAATACTTATTATAGTTTTTTGTTTACTTTAGCAAGAATGTGTATGTTTACTGAAATAAAGAAGTTTAGAATGTAAAATCCTGACATGTAAAATCATTTTATTTTATTTTTTTTCTATGGTAGTCCTTTTTTTTTCCCCATCCACTGATTTCCTATTTACCAGGCAGCTGACCCCAGTGATCTCTCCTGCAATGACTGTCCCTTGTGACAGGAATATTGAGGAGGCTGTATCTTGAGAATCACTCATCCAGGAGTGATGAAAGATACGTGAGATATTCCACAGTTTTGTTAAGGGTATCAAAATCCAGGTTACGGTTATCTACTTTTGCATGAGCTTTGACACCCAGATGGTCTTTAATTGAAAGCTTTGTCCTTACAGCCTCTTGTCTGAATTTGAACAATGCAGCAGCATTTATAGAAAATGCATGTACTCTGTCTTTAGACTATCTTTTTTTTTTTTTTTTCCCTAAAGTATTTAGGGCAGCTCACCTCAGTGCCAGGGTACCTGAATCCATCCAGTCGAACTGAAGTACTGCACTTGATCGACAATGCAAGGGTGAGTTCTTATTCGTACAACAGTATTTCACAATTATATGTATATGTGTGTGTGTGTGTGTGTGTGTGTGTGTGTGTGTGTGTGTGTGTGTGTGTGTGTGTGTGTGTGTGTGTGTGTGTATATATATATATATATATATATATATATATATATATATATATATATATATATATATATATATATATATATATATATATAGTTTTTTTTTATTTTTATTTTGCTTGTTTTAAAATCTATGTCTGTGCAGGAATAAAGATGAGAATCTAGCTAGACAGATGGGCCAGAAGCTCAGGGTGTTTCAGTAACATGCAGGATTACAGGCTGCACTGTGAGTCTCAGTTGTATTTTGAACCCTGGGTTCCAGGCACTTAGTCAGTAGACTTTATTGCAGGCTTAATTAAACTGCTTACAGGTCACACTTGAGCATTTGTTTTGTCTGCTATAGCTCAGTTCTGACTAATTAAGCTTGCAGTGAAATCTGGAATGAAGTCTTATTGTATTTCCACCCCTGTTATATATATTTTTTAAAGACACTGAGTTGAGCCTGCCTAGAGCTAATTATTTAGATTCCACATTATTGCAGTTGTTTGAACCATCTGCTTTACTATTATTTGCTTAAATTTCACCCTGCTCCTTGTTTGAGTGCGAGTGTTTGTGGTAGCTTGATTGGTGACTGAGTAACATACACGTGTCTTAGATTCTCTACTTTCAGTCCAGCTCATCACCATGCACCACCTAGTGGGGAGGTCTGGCAGGATTCTTACTTTATCTACATGTCCCTTGTTCCTCAGAAAGCACATCAGCTTCCTGGGCAGCTGACTGCGGAGCATGATGCAGTGGTCAGCCTGTCTGCCTACAATGTGAAACTGGTGTGGAGAGATGGTGAGGATATCATACTCAGGGTTCCCATCCATGACATTGCTGCCGTGTCCTATATCAGAGATGACTCCCTGCATCTTGTAGTGCTCAAAACAGGTAAAAATTAAAAAGCAACTATGGAATCTGAGGCCTTGCCACTCCCCTAAAAACAAGATGCACTCATCATTTTCAACATGTATTTACACCACGTGGCGGCCACATTTTGTGAAACACTGCGTTAAGCTGTTTGTTCCTGGGTTGCAGTTTAAAAAAAAAAAAAAAAAAAAACTTGGTTAAAGACAGACAAACTAAGTCCAAACCAAGCTTGTTTGAGTGACAAAACAGGGAATGGAATAATGAACTCTGCTGAATTCCTGAGAAACAGGAAGCAAAATTTGTGTGTTGAAATACTGAAATCATCTAATTAAACTACATATTTTCCTTGGGTGCTGTACTTAAAACAACTTAAAACTGTAAAATAAAACAAGTTGTGCATGGTTACATGGGAAAGTGGCTGATTTGGACTGATAACAGTAACTGAGTTTTCATGTGTGTTCAAAAGACCATGCAGAAAGTGCAGTCAAAGTCATGAAGGGTGAAGGGCTTGATCATATTCCTAAAAGCCTACCTATGGTTGTTTTTCCAGCTCAGGAGCCTGGAAGCTCTCCTTGTCCCAGCACATGTCCTGAGATTTCCAAATCTCAGGCTTTGGGGTCCCTGTCAGAGAGTGGTGCTGTGCTGGTCGAGGTGTGCTGTCTGGTGCTGTTGGCTGCAGAGAACAAGGTTTGAGAGCTGTCCCGGTCATTCATTGAAAATCATTTATTGTTTTATCTTTGAGGCCTGGGAAATTGTATCATTTTTTGTTGTGAACACCCTACTGGCCATGAAAGTAAATCGTGCCATATACATATAACAAAGCTTTAAATTATGAATTTACAAGCTTATAAGTGATTATTGCTGATTTGTTTTTGGTTTTCTTGTTATTGCTTGGGTTGCTTTGTGTATACCCCCATATAGTAAGCACAGTAAGAATGGAACTTGCACTTGTATGGCACCTTTCATTTACAAAGGATCTCAGTGCAAACACTGACCAGTACTTGTGCTTGGGCAACTGTTAAAGTTTCCAATGAAACTGTCTGCCAGTATTTTTTAATTCTAAGTATAATAATGTTGGTCCAAAACAAGATCCATGGGAAAAAAAAGGCATACATGTGACACTCAACATTATCTTTTATTTTAGACAGCAGCCGAGGAACTCTGTTTACTACTCAGCCAGGTCTTCCAGATTGTTTACACAGAATCTACTATAGACTTTTTAGATAGAGCAATATTCGATGGGGCCACAACGCCTACAAGACACATGTCTGTGTACAGTGGTAAGTGTGGACAGCTTGATTCTCTCGATGGTGTTGTTAAACTGTAAATGCAACAGCTAACTGTCATATGACTGTTTTTTCCGTGCTTACCGCTGTAGAGTTGAACATGCATTGCAAATGTGGTTTCCAAGTTTCCCCTTAAGAAGAAACCTGCTGTGGAAAATTAGTGTCAATTATGTAAAATGTTGGTCTAATAAAATATATTAAGCACCAGTTTTGGAATTTTTTACTTTTCAATGGGGAAAGTGGAATTTTTGTGCAATAACAAAATGGCATTTCTTCTTAATATTGCAAATATTGATTTATTTACTTCTAATTTTATAGATGATTCTTCTAGCAAAATTGATGTCAAGGAAGCCTATGAAACAGAAGCAAGTACATTGTAAGTACTGTATCGTGTTTCATCCTAATTGGCTTGCATACTGTAAAACATACACACGCCTCTCAACCATTGAAAATAAGTAAGAACCTACTGAACTTACCTGATTTATCACATTTGTCATAAAAAGGGAGTATTTAGTGTTGTCCCTAATTTGCAGTCTCCTAGTAGAACCTGGTTATGACAGCTGTGTCCCCCTGGTATCCTTTAAGACTGTGGGCCTAGCCTTCCTTTTTCAGTTCATTTCAGGGATCTCTGGACACTGGTGGGAACTCTCCTTCCTCCTCATCTACACAGGCCTTCCCTCAGGCTAAAACTGTCAGCGAGAGCGAGCTGAGCACCACCGCTGCCGAGCTGCTCCAGGACTACATAAAGACGGTAAGCAGGGCGCTTACTATCCACATTGTTGCTGTATACAGATCCTTTGGTCGTGTGCGAGTGCTTCTCGCTGCCAGTATGCATTTACTGGTTGATTGCTAAGTGCTCAGCAAGTGTACAGTTACCAGTAGGCTTGGTGATAAACTCAGGGTATTTTTACAGTGTTTGTTTAATTAAATAGAAAACTGAATACTGAATTCTTAAAATGCTAATTTTGTGTCCAGTATTGGTAAATGAAATCCTCTTTTCATATGGCTCTAATAGGCTTATGTGTTTTTGCTACTTTTTATTTAGTGCAAATGGCCATTTAAACTTCTTTTTAAATTTTTATTTCATGCAGTTATTCTTAATTATCCAAACATTTGTGACAGATACTTAATCAGCGGTACTGATGTATCTAGTTCAACTCCAAATATGCAATGATAACAATTTAAGGGAAACTGTATTAGGCTAAACATAAATAAATAAATGTTTTCATCATTGAAAAAAAAGTTAATAGTGATGATAACAATGTTAATAAATAATAAAAAAAAAAACTTTTGTTTCTAGTTAAAAACGAAGCTCTCCTCCCAGGAGATCCAGCAATTTGCAATGCTTCTCCACGAGTACAGAAATGGATCCTCCATCCATGAGTTCTGCATCAACCTACGACAGCTCTATGGAGACAGCAGGAAGTTCCTCCTGTTGGGTAAGCATTAGATGTATAAACCAGGGTAGCAGATTGTCCAAAATCTTCGGGCGCAGACTGCAAACCTTCCGGAACCAAATAGTTATACATTTTTAATAACTCAAGACAAAAGTTATAGGCTTGGCTTAATATTTCAATTTTATTTCAAATCTGATGAGAGACATGACATGAGAATGTTCTTGTCAGCTCCCTAACTATTCTGTAGCCCTGGCATTAACATATTTTGTCATGAGACTGTAGCATGATTTTCTTCAGAAAGAGAAAGAACACCCAGTTAATCTACTAAACCATAAATAACCAACTGAGACATGTAATTTAGGGGGCTGTTAGTTAGTACTGCAGTATTAAAGTGGTCCTCATTAGATTCAGAACTGTAGTTCTGTGTTTCAAGAAAGAAAAAGAAAAAAACTTGTCCAGGGGTGTCACATTATCTCTATGAAGGTGAGCAGTATCTACAGGTTAACTTTTTAGTTGCATCGTTACTTTGTTGATCATCTCAGGACTTATTTTGTGAAATTGGTGGGAGCAATGCCAGAGTGGTGACTGCATCAGTGGCATGCATTGCATAGCAGCTTGATCCATTCCTGGTTTCACTAGTTGCACTTGCTACCTCTACACTGGGGCTAATGAGGCTCATTTTAAAACCTGGAATAGGCGAAACTGCTATGAAATAGGTGTCTTATTTCCATCACTGCAGTGTCAGTATTTCATAATGTCAGTGAAATGTAGCAGGCTGTTTTGTCAAGCCTTAAATGTGTGATGTTTAGTGGCAGTAGGCTTATATGCAAATTAATTAAAAAAAACTCCTCTTTTCTGCCAAGGGCTCAGGCCATTTATTCCTGAAAAGGACAGCCAGCATTTTGAGAACTTCCTGGAGACGATTGGGGTGAAGGATGGGAGGGGCATCATCACTGACAGTTTCGGAAGGTACCGTCGGACAACCAATGCCACCTCCAACTCCACCACCAATGGCAATGATGCGGCTGGGAGCTCCTATGACCAGTCGGTGCCCTCTGAAGGCGATGAGTGGGATCGCATGATCTCTGACATCAGTAATGACATTGAAGCGCTGGGCTGCAGTATGGACCAGGACTCCTCCTGAGGGTTAGGGTGGGGCAGGGGGAACAGACTATGGACTCCTGCTATTGTATTTGTACCATTATTTTGCACTGCCGTGCCCTTTCTGTAGCTCCAAGTCTCAAACACCAAGTTCCTTGTAGGAATGCAATATAGATTGACCTCTATATAGAGGGCTTGATTGAGATGAGGATTTTATTTCCATTATATATCTAACAGTTATTTTTAGGCTAAAGAATGTTCGTTTCGATTAACTTTTGTGAATATGGGCCAACATTTTAAAAATATGAGGTAATGCTTTTGCACTTGTTTCAGTCTTTGATGGCTGAGGCCCACTCCCTTGGTATCAATCCACCAGTTTTCCTGTGACTGCCTGACTGACAGACAGAATTGCGCTTGTATATATATGTCAGTCTGTTCACACTTTCATAATGACACACCACAGGTTTTGAGCAATATCAAGTTTATTGCTTCCAATTTCTTTTTTTTTTTAATTGGAGACCAACATTGAAAGAAGGTTTTTCAGTTTGCTGGTTACTCTGTTAAAAACCCATATTATTTGCATTAGTGAAGCACCACATAAGTAATTGGTTGACTTACTGATTGCTCATTACCATATTACACATTGAAATTAATAATTTACTTGTATTTAGTGTATGGACCCCTTCTAGTTCTTGATTCATGATATAACTCTACACTAATCCATATGAAATCATGACCCTCATTATATACATATTATATAGTCTTCTTTCCTGTATAGCAACACCACATGTTTTGTGCCAAAGAATGAAGGATAAATATTTGGTGCTATTTAGGCACAAATATTCAATGGAAATTGAAAATTAGAGAAGGATTGCAAAGTTTTCTTCAAAAAATCATTAGTAGATCTGGAATTGAATGGGATTGTAATGTCTGGTTCAGATGGTAAACAGTCATTTTAGATTAAGGGTTGTTATGATTACTATGAATTAGTGTGGAATTGATTGCATAGTCATCTGTGTTCAAGATTTATTCATGTTTGGCTTTCTGCAGGTGCTGTGAACTGTAAAGTGAGCATAGCTAACTACAGTGGAATCCAGTTCATTGGAAGGTGATGTGAGTCAAACAGGGTACAGGTTGTCTTGGGACAATGTGAATATTCATTGCGTCCTGATTGGACCTTCATCCATGGTTTTACCCCCGGCTTTAAAACTTAATCGGATGCATCTCAATTTACATATTTTAAGAATACAGTAAATATGTGTTAGACATTTTAACACCTACATTTTAATACACACTCTGCACTTGTTTAATTGGGGAGCATAAATAATATCAGTCTGTCAGGAATATTCACAATTTAATTTCATCTTGCCTCTTGTGCAGATATCCACGTATCTGTGAATATGAATAAGTATTCTGAATATTTATGACCGTAGTGCGCCGCACCCCTTAAGTTGTCACCCTTCACCTGTTTCTACCAGGGTGATTCGCCTGCTACCCAGAGAGCATGAGAGTCCAAGCTCAGGCCCAGGCTGATCTGCTGATGGATAGACGTTAGGACTCATTGTATACTTTTCAGCTGGGCTACTCTGGGCAAATTTCTTATAAATTAAAAAGAGGGAAAAGGAGAAACATGAGTACCGTATTTCTTTGAATATGACACTTTTTAAACCATTTTTTTTCTTCTCAAAAATATCCTGTGTCTTAAATTTGAGTACAATTAAGTGAGAACAATAGTAATGCGTGTATTTAAAATCAGCAACAAATGACATGACTACCCGACTACACAAACAGCAACGTGACTGACTGCTGGGAAAATCCATGACATACAGGCAGCCATTTTCAGCCATTGTCATTAGCTTCCTGAGGAATTCAAAGAGACGTTGTTACAATTTCAGCAATTCTAACAAACAGTACCAGCTTGGGCAGGTCGGAAATGCTGTTCAGACTCCCGTATTTTTTGACATGCCAAGCAATACCACAGTTCACAAACTGGAAGAAGAACAGGTGTGAGTAATCATGACTGGAAATGAGAAGTAGCACATTACTATTGCTCTATGTGAAAGCAGACCACCTCAGGCTGCCTCCATATGCATAATTGAGGTTGTATTTTTGTAAATCCATAGTTATTTGATTTATTTTTTCCTCAAATTGAGGGTGGAAAATTTGGGTTGCATCTTAAATTCAAAGGAATACGGTATACTGCAATGTGAATGAATACCTTCTAAACCGTTACTGCTTGTTGCATTTCTTTTAAACAAATTAATTAGTGGCCTACCAGAGAGCCAGCCTTTTTTGTTTTTTGGTTACGTGTTCTAGGTTTTTTTAGTGTGTGTGTGTGTGGTTTTTTAAATTTTTTTTTTAATTCCCATTATTTGTAGCAAATAAAGTTTGAAAGCTTTGTATGAAAGACCTACATGTACTATGTGATGACTGGTAGTGAAGTGGGATGTAATAATGCAAAATATCTAATATGGTGAATGAATGCACATTAGTACTAATAATCCAGCATATTTTGAGAGAGAGAGAGCATTTTAATGTTTTGCTAAAAATATAAGATTATCCATCCAAGGGCAACACATTTTTTTTCTTTCATATTTTATTTGGATGTGGGGCCACCATGAGTGCTTGTATGTGTGTGTTTATGGTATGGTTTGTGGTGAGTGCAACTTTTGGGGTCATTCTCTGCAGGCAGGTAAGAACAAAGTACCATACACTGCCCCCTTCAGATAGCTGAGATGAAAATAATCAAGCATCACAGACTTGGAAACATTACATTTATTCCTGCAAGGGTTGTGTGATAAAAGCAGTACCGTTAACCTGTGATCTAACCGTTGTGTGTGTTTGTGTACACGCACACCCTTTTAAAATATATACACATTACCCTGGAACATATTGGGTTATTCTGTACTTTGGTGTTCAAGAAGCCTTTCTGAATTGCATTTATGTCCTAATTTCATTTATTTTACACAGAACCCTGTATTCTTGTAACTAGTACACTGTATTTGCTTTTCCTAACTTTGTATCTTTTTTTTTGTTTTGTTTAATCTATTAATTTGTATCCTACAGCTTTATGTGTAGATTGTTTTGATATAGATAAATATTACATTTCAATAACAATGGAATTTGTATTGAATCTGTAAACTGCGGCTGGGATTAAACACATACATACACTTAGCAGGATTCACAAATATTGCAATTCTGTAAGCACTGTGATAACTCCAGTTTGAATTGCTCACTGATAAAACTGCCTTGCGTGTAATAAAACACGCCAGTAGACTTTCATTTTTTAAATTGAGAGTATATGGTGTCCACTCAAGCAAAATGTTAAATATATTTTATTTTACCAATCAAAACGTTGCTTTAAGGAATGTAAGCACTGATTTATGCATATAAATTGCTGCTTTGAAAATATTTTCGAAATGGTGGTGTGTTTGAATTTGTACTTCTGTCTTAATGTCATAGTGCAATCCATTGTCTTGTTAGGGAATTTTCAACTGCTCAGGTGTTTTTGGGGGATATGTCCATTTAGTTGTCACATATTAAAGTAAAATAAAATAGTTTTTTGCTGAATCTCGTGGCACCTATATCTTAAAGGCACACAACCTTTAAAAAATAATCCTCTGCTTTACATTTTTACTTTAAGTGCTCTGCTCTTACAAAAAGCTGTTTCAGGGTTTGGCCAGCAGGTGGTGGCAGTGTTGTCTCTTACTTCAATACCCATTTACTTTTGTAAGACACCAAAGCTAAACCTGGGTACAAACAGGACCCAGCTAGAAATAATGAGGACACTTCGCCTGGGATATACCGGGGAAATAGGTTGCCTGGATTTCCCTAAAGATATTTAAAGTTTAGTAACTTTGGTATAAATTTATTTTCCTACTCATAATTAGCTTTAGTGTCTTTTTGACAACTACCTCTCTCTCTCCTCTCTCTCTCTCACACATTTTTTACACTTTTCGTTTATCTAAAGGTGCAACACAAAGAGTGAGCAGCCCTCATGGCAGACCATGACAATCGATCTTAAAACCTAAAAGGCAAAAAGCCTGCACATTATAGATTCTGCTGGTTAATTCAGCCTTCGATATCTTGTAATTCATGCTCATGTAATTCATATCATTAGTTGTGATCGACCACTGTCGGTATTTTCCATTCTGTTTCATGCTGATGCTTCTGTAAGCATGCTGTTATGTGTTTTTAAAGTGCGTGCTTTGCTGTCCTACTCAGAATAAGCTTATTCAGAATGCTCTCTTACCGTTGTCATTCTCAGTCAGTTTAGCCTTTTTGCTTACATCTTTGTGTCAGTTTCCTTTTTTGTTTTACACACTTCATTTCTGCTTTGACTCCTGTGAAGCCAGTTATTTTTTTTTCTAGTGTGTAACAGATAACAGAACCCCACCTGAGCCTTATAATTACAAGCTATGCTGTGGTCATGTTTAACCTTATTCTGGGTACCTCACAAAGCAAAGCTCCCGATGTCTTCCTATTGTTACCTAATTCTTTTGTTACATTTATTTTCGTAGTGCAGGTTGAGTTCGTAGGTTTTTGTTAAAAAAAACAAAACAAACTGAAACACAGCATATGTTGCAAAGCCACTGCAGATGGCACCATAGGAATTTAATAAGCACAACACTTTAAGCTGTTTAAGCGTTATGGTAAAAGAAAACCTTTTGAATTGGATGCAAGCAGCATTAGGGATACAGTGCAGAGAACGGAGCAGCAATGTAGCGTGGGAGAAACGAGGAAGGGAAAAGACAAGGCAAACAGCAGAGTTTTGGATGAGCTGGAGCAGACGGATAGCAGATGCAGGAAGGCTGGCCAGGAGGGATTTGCAGTAGTCAGGGCGGGACAGTACCAGGGCCTGAACTAGGAGTTTTGTGGAGTAGTCAGTGAGGAAGGGGCGAATTCTGCATATATTGCTGAGGAAGAAGCGAGGAGCATGCCACAGTAGAGATGTGCTGAGTAGGAGAGGGAGTAGTTGAGGGTGACTCAGAGATTCTTGGTGGATGAAGAGGGAGAGAGGGTGGTGGATTCAAGAGGAATAGAGATAGAAAGATCAGAGGTGGGGGAGGAAAAGGGGGTAAGAAAAGGAGGTTTGATTTGGAGAATGAAATGATGTGAGTGCATCCAAGAGGCAGGCAGAGATACGGGAGGAAATGTTGGAGTCAGAGTGAGGGAAAGCAGAGAAAGATCTGGGCATCATCAGCATAGAAATGATACGAGAAGCCATGGGAGGAGACCCAGGGAGCAGGTGTAAAGAAAACAGGAGGGGTCCCAGGACTGAGCCTTGGTGGACACCTATCGAAATGGCAAGAGGCAGAGGGTGAGCCACGCCAGGACTCTCGGTACATGCAATCAGCGAGGTAGGAGGAGAACCACGCAGAAGCAGTGCCAGTGTGTCCCAAGGTCAGGGAGGGAGGACAGGAGAAGAGTGGTTGACTGTGTCATAGGCTGTAGAGGTCGAGGAGAATCAGAACAGAGGAGAGCAAGATGGCACAGGCAGAGTAGTGAGTTAGTGACGGAGAGAAGAGCAGTTTCAGTAGTGTGCAGGGTGAAAACCAGATTGGAGGAAGTTGAGCAGAGAGATGGCGATGTATCGCTTGCTCAAGGGTTTTAGAGAGGAACAGGAGAAGGGAGACAGGACAGTAGTTCTGGAGGGATCAAGGGAGGGTTTGTTTTTTTAAGATGGGGTGATGCAATAGCACAGAGGTGTTGAGAAGAGAGGAAATGAAAAGGAGTAGGGGGAATATATGATAGGACTGAATAATAAAAATGTGTTACTACTTGAATTTATGTATTTCTTAAGCCAATGTGACATATATTGCCTGCCACTAGTAATATTTTTTGTATAATATTAATAATAGTAGTATACTAGTAATAATTTGTATTTTTTAGAGCCAGTATTCAGTCAATGGAGAGTGTACGGTTTCTAAATTGATGAGACTGCTATTTATTTGGAGGTGGATTACATAGGCACTGTAATTTATACTTGACCTAGATTCTTAAATAGTGCAGCCCATTTTAGTTATGCAAGATAATAACTGCATAACATGCAGAATATGAGATATATGCATATACTGTTTACTGTTTTGTCTGTAAAACAATTTTGTATTTTAACATTGTGTACTTTTTTATTGCCCATGTGGCTGCTGTCTCTTTTGCTGTGGTTACTCTCTTCCACCTTGAATGGTACTGTCAGAGCTGCAACTACTTGCCTTAGATTTCTCTGTGCTTCTGGGTGATCTACTTTTGGAACTTGGTCTGCCTAGGCGGGTGGCCACAATTGTTTTTTTTTTATTTTTATTTTTTTCTGTTAGGAATTGGCAGATTAATGCAGTGGTTTTTTGCCTGTCAAGTGTAGTGATTCTAACACCTGTTTAAATTGGGGGAAAAGTTTTATAAACGATTCAAACAGAAAATGTATCCTCCCCCCCCCCCCCCCCCCCCATGACGATTGAAAGAGAGTTGACATCTATTGAAGTTCCTCTGAATTGAGGAACATTCTATCAGAAAAGAGGTCATGCCCCCAGCCATCTGAAAGAGCAGAGGGACAAGTCGTCCTGCAAATGGATCTGTCGCCAGGGACAACAGAATGCTAGCAGGGATTGCTGAATGTTTGTATTGCATTCCCATTCATTCTTCAGGATGAAAACTAATAACCCCATTCTTCTAATGAAGGCATTGTCAGTGATTTTATATTCTCCCAGAAGAGGATCTTCTTTCTGACCTTGGGTTGACCTTAGTGCACGACCAGGGCAATGCAATGATAATGGAGATCCAACCTGTCCAGGAAATAGGTTTGTTTGGATTTCACAAAAATAAAGTATTATTGAAATATTCCCACAGTGACTGGTTTGCAAGAGGATCACATTGCCAATCCTATAATTTGGATTGTTTAGACAAGGTAGAAAGCATAGTAAAACAGCCCTGGCAAGCATGATGCATTCTTCACACATTTACTATGGGAAAGCATAGTGGTTAACTGCAGAAATGCATAGTATAAGCATTTCAAAGGCATGGTTCTACATGGAAAATGCAGTTTAACAAAAATGAACCTTAATAAAGGGAGGTGAGTGCAGTTTAAAAAGCAAAGAACAGGATAGGGTGCAAGCTGGAATTGACTAGGAATGACACTAATCAAAGATAAGTTATCGTTTCTGTACAGTATATGCACCTTAGGAAGAAGAATGTAAATACCCTTATTAATCTTTATACACACGAGATAGTTAGTGATATGCTTGGTGGCCACACACTGACAGAGCTCCAGCTGATCATTTTATTCTGAAGTCTCTGCTTTATAATGCAGCACTGGAGGAAGGGAGGCTGATGTTCTGCAGAATTATTGAGCTGATAATCATACAATACCCTCCATTACACTTCAAATGGTTTGTCTTTCAATGCACGAGGGATTCTTAACTAAAGTGAATCCTACAACTCAGAGTTTCTATTTATAGACACAGCGCCTTGGCTAGCCAGTGAGGGATCCAAGCCTTTACTGCAGTAGAGTGGTCTAGGAGGTTGATGTTTCCAGTGAGACTAGATTGCACTTGCATGGATTTCTTGCCAGGCACTGCTTGTGTCGGTGTATAAGCTGTCTTTTCCCAGCCACACTGGCTGCCAGGTCCACACTTTTCCTGCAGACTTGGGCTAGTATGAAAAGCCACCTGTAGGTCAGTGACGTGCTGGAGGTTGCTGTTTGTAAGCCTGCTTTCAGTTTTCCACAGCAGACACAACAATTTTAATAGGGTGCCTCTTTGTCTCTGCTTGCTGCTTTCCTTTATTTGAATTGTATTTGGGCTTTTCAAAATAAGTATTTATTGGGCAACTTTTGGATGATTTAAGTGATAAATATTGGATTTTTGGAATGTTTTTTTGAAGGATATATCTGGCACATATCTGGTTATCTGTTCTTTTTTGGTAAAACTTGTGAACCATGTTCACTGGCTCACACTCTCCTCTTATAAAATAATGTATACTGTAGATGCCTGTAACTCGGCCATTTGGTTGGTCCCTCCAGAGAACAGGTGGGTGTAATTAGGGCATAGTGTCTAAAATGGATAACTTAAAGGTGGGAGTGGAGGGGGAGGGGGGGTAAATAAAAAGAAGACCATATGGAATGTAGTATCATATAGGGCAGTCAGTGCTGGTCAGCACGTAGAATGCTTTGCTGTATCTACTGTTTCCATAGCAACTGGGGGAACTGCCTGAGAAAAAATGAATGCCAGCGGAGGGAGGTGCCCTGAGCAGAGTATTAATGAAATTATTAATTTGCTGAAATAAAAGATCTCACATTACAGAGTCAGGTAAGGCTTAAATTGTCGGCCGAATTCCCGCAATTTCCTGTGGGTGTTATGACACAGGTAATCGGCGCTGAATGTATGCTGCTTTCCTCTCTTAAACCAAGCCTCTTGCTCCTAACCCACTGACGAATGCAAACCTAGTGATATAGCCCAAAGCAGCCTCAATGCAAATCTAAAATGTAGGTTTCTATTGATCGCTTGGGCTACATCACTACATTTTCAATTTAGCGAATGCCCCTCCCAAAGTTAATATAAGTAATGTAATGATAATAGTACATAATGCATCCAGAGAAATAGTACACAAATATGCACAAACAAACCAGCCTTGCCCTTTTTTTGTGTCTTGGATAGGTTGAACCCCCCTGGCTCGCAAGAATATTCTTTAGTTAATCCAAGCCATTGAGTAAATAGTTGTTGCCATGGCAGGCACATTATTCAGGTATCTTACATATTTAAAAAAAAAAAAAAAAAAAAAAAAACTTTATTTAGTGCCTAGGGTTATTGAGTCAGAGCCATTTCCCCAAAAGGTCACAGAATAATGAATAATGTGAATAAGCTATATATGTTTTGAATAAAATGTGTAACAATTGAAACTTTACGATTCAACACGATGCAGAACAATGTTTTGAAACATGGGTCTGTCCTTCAGAATCTTTCCCAATTGTCCCTAACAAATGAAAAGTACAAGTACGGGTAGAGTGTAAAGTTGAATCTCAGTCGGGTGTGACAATGGTGTTTGTTTCTGTTGCAGTGAAAACCGTGAAATTACTCTTTCTCCCTTCCAAAGCCAGCAAATAGGCAAAGCAGTGTGAGAATGAGAATGAGCTAAACATTTGAAAGCTGACAGGGTCTCTGATTAGCCAAACAATCCTGGAGGGTTTGAGGCTGTGTGATACCAGATGTCAATGTACTATTCTAGTGCAAGATCTAAGTCTTTAAAATATGCTTATTGGTAATTTCCTAGAATATGAAATCCATGTTTTAACATCACAAAGGTCCTGCAGGAACTAATGAAGACCAAGTAATAGCTTCAGAGATTTCCTTGTTTTGTCACTATATCCAGGGATACCATTTTTCTAAAGCACTGACACCCACCATTTTGAATATAGAATTCAATTTTGTTATGTAGTTCTGGTCCCAAAATCAATTCTGTATAGCAAATACAGATGGAGCTAAATGCATTTTGAATATCAATTCATCTTTCAGAATATCAATTCTTCTATCATTATCTAAATCCAGGTTTCATTTGTGTTAAGCAGCTTTAAATGAATATGGTCACCATCGCCAGAAACCTTTAATTGTTGCTATTTGTCAGGGACAGACTGACTTTCAATTGTTTATTGTGGACAATCTAGTGCAATCAGTGATTTCTTTAAAAGAACATGAACAAAAGGCATACCAAGGAATAGCAAGAGTAATGCCCATGTAAACAATCTGTGAAAGGCTGAATGCTAATTAAGAGGGATCCTGTTTCTAACCCTGTGCAAGAGAGACACAGTAACTGACTTGTTCAGAAAGAGGCTATCCGTGCTATCCAAGAGCTAGCATGACAATAGAGTATGCTCAGGAATTTGTAAGAAGTTCAGTGCACTCTTTCTTTCACACATGAGAACAAGAATAGTTCATAGGTATACAAGTAAAAATACAAATCAATAATTAAGTATTTTAAAACATGCCTATAGCAGTCTGACTCTGTGGAAGCAATATTTTAAATCACAGAGGACAAAAAACTAAGATGAGTTGTAGCCTTTCACAGATTGTTTTACATGGCACTTGCTTCAGGGCTTATTTTTTAGAAGAAAACAAAAGAAAATGAGCAAAGAACGTAGGAAGATGAAAGAGAACAAAACATACTCACAACGGGCAAAGCATGATGGAAAGGAACAGAATGTGTGTGTTTGATTTTATTTTAAGTATCTTTTTATCTGGAGTGTTAGCATGTTGATGATTTTATCTCTGCACGGGCTGCTCTGTGGATGGTTGTGGATTTGTGCTCAGACACTTTTGTAGTTCCTGGCTTAGTTCTTCAGTGGCAAGTTTGGTATTAATCAATAATCTAAGTAAGATTGATGTGTCAGAGGCAAATAAATGCTGGTAAATCACTACAAAGAAACACCAAGAAGAAAAATAGTTTATCTTTTATGTAAAACAAAGTTCATGCAATCAAAGCTAAATTACTTGGGGTGGGAAACAATCATGCTGATAATGACTACAAAGCAGTTGAGGGGGGCTGCTGTGTCTCACTGATCCATCCTGTACCGAATGATTTTCAGTGATAATGTAATTCCACTGCAGTAGCAATGTGCTACTTTATTATGGAGGGGTGGAAGCACAAGGACAGCCACAATGGTATTGATAGAGCCAGTGATCGAACGGTACCACATTGGTAACATTGTTATACAGACTTTTTTCAGTCAAAGTTATTTGCCAATTTCAAGGACAATGGAATGGTTTGTTCACGGGGCCTTGGCTATCTTCTGCCAATGGTTGTCATGACAACCCTGCTGCACCTGTTTTACACTGAACGTTTCATGCAAAACACCTGACTACGTTTTTATCCAGTCTTTGAGCAGCAATGTGAAGCATTTTTGTACACAAATGAAGATTGTTTTTTTTGCTGTTTATATGTGTTAGTGTAATAACCTGGGGGGAGGGGTCAAACATAGGCAGCAAATTAACTCTTTGTAACAAAACAAGAAGAGCAGAAGTATGAAGCCATTTAAATGTAGACACTAGCTCAGCAATTATTTGAGGATGATTTTTGGGTGCCAAAATTTATTTATTTTTACAAAAATATTCACTGAGAGATTAATCACTTACAATGCAAAAAACCCCCCAAAAAACTATAAATGATTATTATTAAAAACTGTTCATTGTCACACAACTTGTTGGTCTGCTTGCTGCTATAAATGATCTAAAGACACTGACATTAGCATTGTAACACCAGTTAAAATCTGACAGCGTACAATGAAATGACAACATGCGGGGAACGTGGATTTTATTTATTTATTTATTTATTTATTTATTTATTTTAACAAATTGGATAATAAATAAACAAACTATGGCCATATATACAAAAGGGACCAACAGCAACCAACAAAAAACGGATTCATTGAAAATGTGCAAAAGAAAAAAAAAAGAAAAGAATAAAAAACCCATTCAAGTTATTCGTCCCAGCACTCTGATAATGTGGCACAAGATGAGGCTGTTCACTGTGGCTTGAATGGCCAGCACTGTGGCGGCCATGGCAACATAACCCTAAACAGTTCTGGTCTCATGCATCTGATCCACAAATGCGAAAAACAAATATATATTTATCAGAAAATAGGTCCTTGTGCCTTCAATGCCACAATTTCTCTTATTTTGTAAAGATTTTGTATGAAAATGTTTGATTACTATACTGAGTAGGTCTGTCTTTCAGCACAGCAGCAACATTCCAAAACACTAGCATTCAAGGCTATCTCCTAATATGGTTATCTACCATAGATACACAAATAAGACCTGTTTTAAAGCTCACAATCTCCTCTTTCGAATGACTACCACAAGTTGGGTTGTCTCTCACAGTGCCTGAGTTTGCCGGTGGGATATTTAACATTGGTCGGACCCTAAATTAAAAACTTGAAATGAGAAAAAATGATGGATACAAACTTAAGTGATAATATATTCACTGACCAAGCTGAGGGCCCAATTTGTCATTTCTAAAATGTATTATGTTGAAAAGGCTGGTTAAGGTTACTTAAGTTCAACCAAAGGGTTACATTCATAATAGTGACAGTCAGATAAGGAATTATTTTAAATCTTTTTTTATGTTTGTTTTGTGTGTCACTTTCATTTACAAAATTTCCAGCCATTTCCAGCCATTTGGAACTATGGTAATATATATATATATATATATATATATATATATATATATATATATATATATATATATATATATATATATATAGATAGATAGATAGATAGAGGGGGCGTGGGAAAGTGGTCAAAATGTATCTAAAGAACGTGGCCACAAATTTTATAAATGGCATTGTCAACAGCATACGTGTTTTTCAGTCTTTGGCTCATCAGGGTTGTATAGATCCAACGGAACCCCAACTGACATTCCATACCAGCCTTCCCTTATTGGAATGCGGCCTGCATGAAAAAGCTCATAGATTTCCATGGTCAGGCTCTCGAACACAGAGTCCACATTCAGGTTGTCTTTGGCCGAAACCTCCATGTAGTGTGCTATGCCAAGCTCTTTTGCTAGCCCTTCTGCCTCCTCTTTGGAAACCTGCTGCTCCTCTTTCAAGTCGCATTTGTGTCCAATCAGTATAAAAACCATCTTTGACGGCTTCACATAATTGGTCACCTCAATGTACCAGTCTCTCAGGCATTCAAACTTTTCCCTCTTGGTGAGGTCAAACACCAGGAGACAGCCCACCGAGTTCCTCACGTAGGATCTGGAGATGGACCTAAAGAAGATGGGAAAGGAGGGGGACATGATATGTGAACAAGGTGAGTATGTAACATCCACATCCCCTTCCAAGGATAGAGATACTGTAATGCATTGCAGGTCTGAAGAATTAAGACATCACCATGGCCTACAGCATGTCCACTGAATGTAGAATAGCATTGCATATCAAATGGCCATGCATTGTTTCATCAGAACTAAATAACTGTGTTCAAAGATATAGGCATCAATAGCTCATTCAATCTTCTTGTGGCAGACTTGAATAATAGAATATAGCACAGTTGGTTGGCAGGTGCTGATGTGCTGCATGAAAAACGATGACTGCCTATGGTGACCCTACGTCCAACTGACAATGTAATCCCATTCTTTGTAAGGGGTTTTGTCTGACCCCTGTATACCTGTATATGAACACAATAATAGACTACAATATATCAATTAGGGGTATAACAACTATTAATTGTATTGTCTAATAGTTGAGGTATAAATTGGTCAAACAGTCGACTAGTTAGCAATTAAAAACAAACAAACTTGTATTTGATATATGTCGGGTGCTTTATTTGTGAACGTACAAATCACTGGCAGTTTGTGAAGTCAACAATCCATTTTCTACTTGACTAGTGACTGACTATTCTGTGCTACCCCTAACAGTAATTAGTTAAGCTGTACCTACCTGAATCTTTCCTGCCCAGCTGTGTCCCAAAGCAGAAGTTAACTTGAGATTCCAGGTTCAAATTCCAGATGCCTCACTTTAAAATCAATCCCCAATGGAGACTGCCTGGACTTGTCGAACATGCCTTCAGTGTAGCGTTGCAGCAGGGATGACTTCTCCACAAATGAGTCTCCCAGTATGATAATCCCAAATCTGTAATTCCAAGAGAAGTCCATTGCCTTCTAACTGGTGAGGGAGATCCACTAACAGAAATAAATGTATGCTACTGTACTAGAATAGATACACGCTACAGCTTTTCCAGAGGCTTGCACGCTCATCTTGGATTCTTAAAGGCTGTTGTGCAGTACTGTAGTTAATCTGGATTTTGTGTGTGCAGATTAACACTCGCCCACACAGTTTCAGCTAGTTTAAACTGTTACTGTACCTGTTTTAAGACTTGTTTTAAACATGTTGTGGCATTCCATGAAAAAGCATTGAATAATACAGGGTTGTGACAGGATGCAGCCTGTCTGTGTTTTTGTGGTGGGGGTGCAGGGATTTTTGTTTTCTTTAAAAAAAATAAAATAAAATAAAATAAAAATGGAGCCGTCCCAAGAGCCTGAAGGGGAGGAGCCGTCGCCGCCATCCCAAGAGCTGGAAGGTGAGGAGTCGTCTTTGCCATCCCAAGAGCTGGAAGGTGAGGCGTCGTCTTTGCCATCCCAAGAGCTGGAAGGAGGGGGGGAGGAGCAGGAGGCCAAACTCCCAGAATTTTTTGGGGGGGGTGGGGATGTGAAGCTGGTACTGCACAGCAGCCCCTTTATTTACTGCTGAAGGGAGCCCTCCGGAGACGCTGACCACCAGCCCTGCTCTCAGAGGAGCCGGCAGAAAACTCAGCCCCAGCCCTGCTGCTAGAGGAAAACAGGTTTTTGAACCTGCCTCCACCACCAGAGGAGCTGAAACTGCCTCCACCGGCCGACAGTAAGGAGGAACTCTGGCCTCTGCCACCCTGGCCAGAGGATCCTACGCTGTTGGCCACGCCCGCACCGCTCAAGGATGCCACGGCCGCTCCTCTCAGGGATGCCACATTTGGATCGTCTGGGGTGGCCTTCTGCTCCGCAGCGCCAGGGGAGCCACCGGTTACAGGGTACGAGGGAGAAGTGGAGCTCCTGTTGCCACCTTCATGGCCAGGGGCTCCCCTCCCAAGTTTGCCTCCCTAGGGTCTGCTGTTGCCTTGCCTCCTGAGGATCTGCTTCTGCCGTCGCCCAGGGATGCCACCTGCCTGCCGTAGCCTGGGGATGTCGCCGAGTTGGGCCAAGTGAAGTCTCTGTTTTTCTGTCTGGACTTTGAGAAGAAACTTTGGGTATTTAAGTGGAGGTGTGTGACAGGGTGCAGCCTGTCTTTGTGTTTTTGTGGTACTTAGAGTGGATGTGAGTCTGCTGTGTGGATCTGAGTTAATGAATTTGTGTGAGGAATGTGTGAAAGGTGCTGCAGCTGATGAGGTGCAAATTGCCCAATTAGCTGCAGCACCTGTATAAAAGGGAGTGTTTGTGAGAGTGAGAGTGAGAGTGTGTAAGCAGTGTTGTTGCTAGTTGTTTATTAGTTATTGTTTAGACTGTTTTGTGTCTTTTTATTTGGCCATAGTGCCCTTTTGTTTTGTGTGTTGATTATTATTTAATTAAAAGTATTTTATTTGCTGCACTTTCTGTCTTTGAGTCTCGTCACTTTGGTTATCCTGTCACAAGGGTATATTGTTATTATATTTGATTATACACTCTTGGTATGAGGTTCTTACTGTGGAATGCAGTGTTTGGTTTTCCCCAGACATAACTTGAGATGAGCATTCATGTTCTTCTTAGTGAGCAGTGGTTTCTGCCTTGCTACTCTGCCATGAAACCCATTTTTGCCCAGTGTCTTTCTGATAGTGGAGTCATGAACACTGACCCAAGCCGAGGCGAGGGAGGCCTGCAGATCCCTGGAAGTTGTTCCTTAGAAATGGCTTTATAACCCTTTCCAGATTGATAGGCATCAAAAACTTATTTTTTTTCCGGAGGTCTTCAGGAATTTCTTTTGATTGTGACATGATGTGACAACTTCACTCTGATGGTAAGGGCCAAAGTTAGTCAGATTTATATTGGGCAGGGCTGGCCCAAATCAGACCTGATGTTAACCAAAGTATTCAAACAGCTGACCCTCATTATTCCTTTAATTGGGTTGAGTTAACTAGGGGGACAATAACATTTTCACACCTGAGGATTGCATGTTTGATTACCTTGCACACCAAACAAATAAAAGAAGCACCAAACTTTGGTGTCATTTTTTCTCTCAGACTCCCTCTATACAACTACTACAACCCACAAAAAGATCTGACCAAATTCAATGTGAAAAATGTAGAAAATCAGACAGGGGGCAAATACTTTTTCACAGCACTGTATCTATATTGTTGCGTACACAGGGGAAAGCAGCAGCAGGGCTGACAGTCCGATATACGCTCCTTGCAAAGGAGCCGGCTCTTTTGTACAGCGGTATCGGTACGATGCTTTAGTGCGGTTCGCGCCCGCCCTCTGCCTGTGTGTGGATTTCCTCGTCCTGTGTGAGGCATCTGCCTGCGGAGAGAGAGAGGGGGCCAAGTCTCAGGCAGTAACTCTGCGTGCTGCGCTTAATCTTTAAATAATTTACATAAAATATGCAATGCAAATATTTTTAAATAGCATGTTTACACAGATAACCATGAATAAACTAAAATAGGATAGATAGCATTTCGCTTTGTGCAAATTTGTTAAAACTACTGTTTTAAAGATCGTCATCTACAGCACAATTATTCGGAGAAAGTGGATTCGTAACTAAATCTAGTACGATGTTTCTCTTGTCTGGTGAAATTAAAAAATATATACATACTACATACTGAAATGTATTGTTTTTCTCAATAACAGTCGGCGAATTTCAGCGCTTACCCCTCATATTAATACCCCGCCTCTGCTCACGAATGATTGAACATCTGTCAGATCTTTCACTTAACCATTGGCTACTCACTCGCCTTCAATTTCATTCAAATACCGTGAACGGCACCGGCTTGCTTATGATTTGACAGCTGCGTAATACTGGACTCTCCTATTGGTTAAATTTACTGTCAGTACCTGCAACTGAAACAGACACAGTTTATGTCCCACCCAGCTAACTTATGATTGGGTTACCGCAGAGACAATGCAGATATTCAACTGGGTGATCATATCACAGAGGCCCTTTAGGAAAAAAAAAAAAAAAGTCAAGTACGTAAAAGCACAGCATAAGTGAGCAACCCTGTCAACAGACTGCTGTGACGCTTTTGTTTGAAAACGTGTTTAAAGCTTTATTTATTTTCCCACGCTACGATCCGACAAACTACCCATAATTTAAGAACAGCGTCCGCGGGCACCACTTTGAGGACCACTGGACTAGAGGAAACAGATATGGCAGTGTATGTTTAATGTTTATGTTGTATGCAGTGTGTTAATGTTGGTGTTTATGTATAAAATACACAGGATTTAAATATGGGTTACGAGCACAAGTGTTTAAAATGTGTATTTGTATTTAGGCACGAGGATTGCACAGCACTTCACATGCAGGTAAAATAATATGTGAGCACGGGGAATTGCACTTTATTAATTCACGTGCAGTTGTACCGACACTCCAATTGAATGACTGATCGAGTCTCGGGACAGCTGCATAAAAGCAGCATGTTTTCACTCACTCGGAGTTGTGTGTTCCATGAGTGGAGAACGGGAGAGAGAAGGAGAGATAAAAATAACAATTGCTACAGCGTGCTGAAGTGCCAGCTCGGTACTTGTTTGTTGGGTTTGCCCACGTTTGTTTGTTTTGTTTGCCTGTTTGTTTGGCCAACGAGCCGTTTTGTGTGTTTTGTTTAAATCTTTTTGTTTGTTGTTATTATTATTTAATAAAGCTCTGGACGCCGTAGCGTCACAGGTTCACCACCATTCCTCATTGTTTGGAGTGTGTATTTCTGGTCTGACGTCACATCTGCAAAGCCATCCAGTTCACATGCAGCTAGACATTCAAAACCAGAAAAAAACAGTGCTGCAATGCTGTGTGATGATTGTATAGAATAACTGCTCAATAAATATGGTATTAAAAGTCATTTTCCATCTTCTCTTATTGACCCTGATGAGGCCCCTCATTTAACTTCATTTACTATCAAAACATCATACCTGCCCCAATAATAAAACAATTAAACAAAAAAGGAAAAACTTTTAATGAACCGTAGTTTATTGTTGTCCCTCAAAAGGGCACTAATACATTTAACATGTATCCTTTTCATGTGACAATTACTAAAAGTAACACAATATATATGATTTTTCATATGCCTTAGCTTGCATCTATCATGCTGCTACTATTTGGAAATGTGACACTGAGAAAACTATGTTACAACATGTGCCTTTTCTACAGTACCTACTTTCCAAATTGCACTAGGTTTCTCTACTTGTTAGGTGCTTTGTAAACCTATGGCATTTGTTCTTTAAAAATAAATAAATCAATAAAAAGGTATGTAACCATATAGTACATACCTTGGTTTTATTGTCCATTTCTATAGATACAAACCTAGAAATCAGCACTGGCCTTTTGCAATTAGGATGCAGATGGTCTGTGTTCCATCACTTCACAGACTTTGCAAAATCACCTTTATGTGGTGCTATCATTTGCTATGCCTTCTACTGCAATTTTATTTAAAATAAATTAGCTTTCCTACAGCTAAGTGGTTGAAAGTGTTTGTCTACCACGGATGGTCCTAATAGCCTTCAGTTCTTAATAATACTGCACTAGACTGAAATCAATATCATCAAAAAATCACCTGAGACCATCTTTAGTGTCTCTGTGACTGTTTTCAATGTCAGCCATTCAAGGCACCCAAGACAGAAAGTAAGCATTGTGGAAGAGCCTCAGACTTTGCTGAGGATTAGGTTAAGTGACAAACAAAATGCAAATTATGCCCTGGATCAAAATGGTGACGCTGTGAGAAAACCCCATGATTGAACAAGGATGAAAAGTAAAGGAGCATGAAAGGCGTGGACATGATGGAGATCAGATTACTGAATGTGGCTGGTTAACTGAAAGGCATTTGGGAGGAACTTGAGTAAAAAAAGAACTTGAGCAATAAGCCTATTGATGTACCACACCAATAACTGTAAATTGACAGAAGAAAAGTCTAGTTCCTAACAGCTTCATCACCACAGAGCATTTTGGTATAAATACAGAAAATGTCAGTTCAAGCACTTAATGGCTTTTAAAAATTCGAGAACTCACAGTACACACTAACACATTACTGTTGTGCCACACACAATTCATAATTCGTGGTGGGTTTAAATGTTTTCTTTTATAAAAATGATTCACTAAAATTCCACCCATTTAAAAAAAAAAACTTCAAGACCTAATTACTGTAACCAGGCCAGTCATCTTTTTTATTTATTTATTTTTATTTGGAATCACCAATTACTTATTTTTATTTTAACCCGGCTCCCTGCTGCCACCCCGTGCTGACTCGGGAGAGACAAAGACAGACACACGCGTCCTCCGAAACATGTGCCGTTAGCCATCCGCTTCTTTTCACTTTGGAGGCCAGTCATGCTGCTACCTCAGAGCTACAGCATTAGAGGACCATGAAGCTCTGAGCAACTTACAGGCAGGCCTGCGGGCGCCCGGCAGGTCTACAGGGGTCTCTGATGTGTGGTGAGCTGCGGACATCCAGGCGGCGCTCGGCCAATTGTGTGCCACTCCCTAGGAATAGCCTCGACTCGAACCAGTGATCTCCAGGCTATGGGACACGTCCTGCATTCCACGCAGAGGGCCTTTACCGGATGCGCCATTCGGGAGCCCTGCCATCTTGGTTTTAATACTTTCTGAACAGAGTTCCCATCTCCATTAACCTGCATAGCACATTTACATTAAAGAGAAGTGATGAAGTCAAACGCAGATTGAAAACAGGAAGTGTAATGTCTCCGTGGATGCTGGAAAGGCTAACAAAGGGAAAAGCGGCGTGAGTTGATGTTCATTTTAGTGACACCAATGAGCTTGAGTGGGGTGGAAAGGCTGAACCCTGGAGTGAGGGGCAAGTCACAGAGCAAGTCAGACAGCTCGTCACGCTCCTCCAACTCATAGGTGGCGTCGTTGAGCATCTTCCTATGCAGGTGGCAGGTCTGCTCAATCTTCAGTTTGTTGATGTCACTACGCAGGCGCATCAGCTGCCGAGCCAACTGCTGGTCTTGAAGCCGCATTTCAGTCTACAAAAAAATAAAAAAATACAAAAATACATTACATTAATCCATATGCTGTATGTAATAGATACACACATCAGCTTGCTTTCCAGATATTGCAGTTTGGAATAACTATCATCTCTTATTTCAAAACAGTTAATCGTACTGTAGAGTATGAGGTAAAACCTATATTAAATTAACATTATATATTAAATAAAATATATAAAATAATATTTTTAGGTTTAGCAGAGCTGAGAGCTGTAAATTCACTGCATCACATTTAATTCACTGGACATGATCGAGAACTGCGTGGAGGAAGAGACCTCAGGAATTGATAATAGGCGATATGTGCTTATAACTTAGAAAAGAGGAAGGAAATTCCCTTTGGCTCGCGGAAAGCCGCCCTCATGGAGGTGAGACTGAACCGTTCCAAGGGAGATCTAGAGGTAAGAAATGGGAAGAGGACAGTGAAAGATAAATTTGGCCAGGGGTCTCCCTTGACTCGCGGAGGACGAAGCCAGTGGCAGATGGGCTTCTATGGTTGGGAAGTGAGCTTCACTTACCCCCGAGAGGGGGACCATTGCAGAGGTGGAGTAGCCGAATAGATGAGGAAAACATAGTGGGGAAGGAAGGGAGGATGGTGGAAAACAAAAATGCAAGACAGCGAGCAAACTCAAGGCTTGGGGTTTAAATAGGGGATTAGCAGATGCTACTGGTAGGAAGGAAGTAGTGGGAGGAGCCCTTGATCATACCCCACAAATAACACTCAAGTTTACAAAATGTAAAAATGTGCCAAAATCAATGCAATTTGTTTGTTTAATAATCAGAAATATGTAAATGATAAATGCACTGCACGCAGAAAGAAATAATTACCACAACAACACCCCCCCCCCCCCCCCCCCCCCCCCCCTTTGTACTTCCTGCATTTGAAATTACTGACCCTTCCATCAATGGAAAGTTTCCAATTCTATTACAATCTTGAAAAGGTCACAAGTTCCATTCCACGGAAGCACTGATCCTTAGGATGGAACAGTGGATAACAGTGCAGTAATGGACCGGCAAATTGTAGCAATACGGGAATCTAATTATAGCAAATGACTGGATCAAATTGATTTAGCCTTACAGTATCTTTAAAATCAAATTCAAGTATATTAAGCTTTAGAAGTTAGCATATAGAAAATAACCTGTTCCTATAATTTCTTTATATTTTTATTGCTTCAGTTTTAAATAAATTCACAAGCAAACATTGGACCAAAATTGTGAGGAATATTTATAGGAAAGTCATGTAGCCTTCATCAGTTTCTTATATTTTTACACATTATGTATTATACATTATTATGCAACATGAATTACACTATGTAACACAATTTTTGTTCCTGGGTAGTAGGTGTTATTTCCTAATTGCTTATGCCTCAAAAGTATAGAAAATGGCTATTATTCCCCACAAACTTTGCTTTTGTGACCAGGACAGTGATATTTCAAAATATCACTATTTCCAATGGGAAAACGGGCAAATGTGTGTCTTTTCATTCACATAAAGTCAGAATAAAACAACATATGAATCCAAATTAACATGTATTTATACTAAAGTAATACAAAAATGACTATAAAAGATTTAGAAGTGAGTAGTTTTTTGAGATTTACAATTATACTGTAAATACAATATTTGCTGGATAACTGCAAACAAAGTGTTTCTTATAAATGTATTACACTCCCTTCCCATTTCCCACCCCCTGCCTCATCTATTTGTGAAATCAGTGAATTGAATCCCTCTTTTTTTTTCTTTTTTTTTTTTTTACCAATTCCTTTCTGAGCCAGATTAGTGCTTCATCAATATTCCGAAAGCCCTTCAGGTTCCCTGTGCTGTGGCTCTCCTCCTTGACCACACTGCTGCTGAGGAGGTGTCGCTGAGACTGTCTGAAGGAGCCTACAGCCCCCTCACTGACTCTCTTCTCCTCTTTAGGAGCATCATCCTCCAGTGGTCTGAGGTCCTTGGAGCTGTGTGCTTCCACCTGAGCCCTCCACTCCAGATACGAGGGCCTTCTGGTCTCCAGCCTCAGCTTCTGGGTCAGGGCCTTGAGGCTCCTGAGGTGATCATCGTGAGGGGCCGCTGAGCTGGCCTGTCCATGGTCAACAGATTCATCCACTTCGATCTGGGGCACTGGCGCTGTACAAGACATTGTATCCTACGAGAAATTGAGGAAAGACTGATCTCTAATTTTGGGGTTCCTTAATGAATACTTGACATACATTTTAAAACAGGAACACTGATCATATAAATTCCTGATTAACACATTTTAGCCATCAAGAGAATCTGACAGCCTGGTGGTTACAGTGTTCTTCACAAAAAGATTTTCCTTAGGAAATATCTGGAAGATGACCCACAACAGAGTAGACAGACAATACACATTTCAGAAACAGTAAATACGTGCAGAACTCTACGGGACAACATTAATTAGATTAATTAGTGATCAACTTGGCACTGCATTCCTCAGAATGACTTTAACAGAATGTTTCTTGGAAGATAATCCTCAGAGGAAGAGATTTAGATTTAAGTAGATGGTCGTAATCCTCAGGGTGCTCCCAATTAGCAAGATTCAGTTGACATTTAGTCAAATTGGTTCCAATTAAGAGTTTAATCCAGAATACGGCAACATGACACCCCTTTTGTAATACTAGGAAGGGCTGCATCTAAAAAAAAAAATAAAAAAAACAGTTTAGTATGAATTGTACAGTACATCATTACAGCAAAACTAAGCAGTTAGTATATAAAAACACTGAAAGGTTCAATTGTGCAGTTTATTAAAAATCTGAGGCAAGATGAGAGTGCAGACTCGAAATCAGCTATAGCAGCTGTAGATGACAGTGATACACAAAGTGAAGAACCAATGGTGACTGAAAACAATCTAGCAGCATTAGATGTACGGCAACTGGAGGAAACAGACTTGCTGGTACTTGATGATGGGCCACAGCTAGAACAACAACACGCAGCACCTGAATTGGTGAGTAACCCAGCAAACTGGCCTAAAGTCATAGATAATGCAACCTGAGACTACTTGGTTATGAAAGGTCCCTTTAGAGTTATGGATTTCAATTTCCCCCGATCTGATGACAATCGGTGGATTACAGTAAATAACTATAAGTGTGCACTTAGAAATGGAGAGCAAGTGGACAGAAAATGACTTGTATATTCCGCATCAAGCAACGCAGTCTTCTGTTTTTGGTGTAAATTATTTTCAACCACAACAACAAATATTACAGGCTCTGGATTATGAGATTGGAAACATGTATCATCCTTGCTTAGTCAACATGAGTGCTCCCCCCATCACATTGACTAGTATAAAAAGTAGATGGAAGCCGAAATACGGCTGAACACTATCGATGACCAAAATCAAAGACTGATTCGCCAAGAAGCAGCAAAGTGGCGGAATGTGTTTGAAAGACTTCTGTGATCGTTCAGTTCTCAGCAGAGCACAATCTTGCTTTCCATGGTGCTAGTGACAAATTGTACCAACCGAGCAATGGCAACTTCCTAGGTTTGGTTAAGCTTCTTGCTAAATGTGATCCTGTAATGCAGGAGCATGTCAGATGTGCAATGTCACATGAAATCTGTGATCACTACCTAAACAAGGACATTCAGAATGAGCTGATACAGTGAGAAGCGAAATTCTGAAACGTCTTAAAGAAGCAAAGTACTTTTCTGTAATCTTGGATTGTAGCACCCTTTCTGGTCGGGAGGGAGATTTACAGTTTGAATTCTTCCTCTCTCTGTCACAGGGTCTTACAGAAGCATTTCTGTATTACACATCGATGGCTGTAGAGGTCAGGGATATGACAATGGCTGTAATATGAAAGAACCTAGATGTTCAAGGTAGAGTTCTGGACCTGAACCCTTTGGCTTTCTATATTCCTTGTGGATGCCACATTTGGAATCTTGTCATTGGTGATGGAGCTATGAGCTCCAATTAAGAAGTCACTTTTTCGGTGTTTTAAAAATAATTAACGTTATTTTCTGCATCAACACACCGCTGGAAACTGCTCACTGACTAATTCGGGTCCTATGTTAAAACCTCTCTCTCAAACACTATGGGAGTGTACATTGGAGTGTCAAAGTAACACGGTTTCAGATTGGAGAGGTGCAGGAGTATACATTCCAGGTCTTACTCATGGTGTGTTTTGATATCCTGTTTCGCATTAATCAGGTCAGTAAAGTAATGCAAAGCAAATAATTCGACATCAGTGCAGCAGTCCGAGTTGTTGAGGCAACATGTTCATTCCTGAGAAAGTACCGTGAAACAGAATTCAATGACGCCAAAATAACAGCAAGAGACCTTGCTGAAGAAATAGGAAATACACGGCACAAGAAAAAGCAGTTAGACTATGACAGCAATGACCAAGCAGCGCTAGATCCAGAACAGCAGTTTCGTGTTCAGTGCTTCAACACTGGTCGACACTGCCTTGCAATCTGTTGAGCATCGCTTTGAGCAGTTACAAGAACACTGCGGATACTTCAGTGTACTGTATGACATCCACAATGCAAGAGATCTGGATAAGGAGGACTTGCGCAGTATGTGTAAAAATCTTCAGACACGTTTGACATATTAATGAATGTCCAACATTGATGGAACTGAATTGTGTGAAAAACACTCCCCTACGTACTTTCAAAATACTCTCGGGCTCAAAACACTCTATATATTACGTGCAAAGGATTATACTTTCAAAACACTCTAACGCACACAACACCTTATAGCACATTAAGTTCAAAGCATTTAAGTAGATTTTTACAGTTAACGTTATGTTATTACATTTGTATTTCCCCAAACGTTTTTCAGCTAAAGCTAACTGAATTAACCAACATAACAATTTACTAACAAAAACTGTAACTGTACAAGCGTACTGTATATCAAAATAAAGAGAGTTGAAATACAAAGCAAACCAAAAATAATTTGCCAAAATTAACTAAATGCACATTAAAAAAAAAAAAAAAAAACACAGTACTACATCCAGAAAACACACACACACACACACGAATATAGTAAATTGGAATCTATGGCTAACGGGTGAACTTATTCAAGCATACTGGTATACAACAAGTTATTTTGCTTCAAAAACAACAATCATTCTCGAAGGATTACACAGTGTTACGCTAACAACATGTTTTGATGTTATCTCGCTTAATATAACTTTTTTTTAATGAAAAAATATGTTTAATATTAGATCTATGAGCATGCCACACAATTATAGCCTCAAATATTTTGCATCAACAGATATCCATATGCTAGATTGTAACATCAAATCATCCTACAGATTGAGCTTTAAAATGTACTGCAATGTCAGAGGCTGCTGAAGGCTGTCTGGTAAACCATGCAGGATTTTCACACATACTATGATATTTTTGGTTTATAGACCTAAGGCATACATTAAACTCAAGACTGTCCACTGCTCCAGCCCAGCTATGACAGAGATGAAAGCTAGACAGTAATAAGATTTTCCTCTAGTGCAAAGAAAAAAAGAAAAACTTATGTTAAAAAAAAAAAAAAAAAAAAAACTACGGTACTAGGAAATTAACTTTATTAACATTATTGTTTATAACTTAAAAAATAAAAAATAAAACTATTTTATAATGCATTTATAGTTGTTCCCAAAAAATAGATCTCGTTGCAAAAACAAAATGCTGTTACATAAACATTTAAAGTCAGTATTGCAAGGATCAGTGGACGGCATTGTTATTTTATACTTAATGACCATAAGTAATAAGCAGCCAGGGACAACAGCCATCTGATTTGCACTCAGCTAATTAATACAGAAGGAAGCAGTAAATGAAGGGTCTCAGCGTGGGTGGTTAACAGACAAGTCAAACACGATGGCAACTAATGGCGCTATCGGGAGTAAAAGGGGATTATTTAGTTTAATTCATGTATTTTTATTAATCACAAAGCAAATTAACTTTAAGATTTTTTTTTTTTTTTAATACGAAAAGTTATATTATTGGTTTAATACACTAAATGCACCTCTTTAAAAAAAAAAAAAAAAAAAAAAAAACCTGTTTTGTTTTAATAACTCGAACAAAAACAAGACCGTTACTTCAGTTCTGATCCTATAAGAAAACCTGACTCCAAGTAATTAACTAAACAGCTTCACGTTTCTCAAAGTTAATGAAAACGCTATGCATTGAAATAATATCAGAAGCATAGTGTAACTAACTAGCTGATAGTTTAAACACTATGCTGTTTTGTTTTAATAAAACAAAAACAAAAAACCTGAAAACCATGCATTCTCAGGAAACCGCTAGGTAGCCCGTGTTTACGCTTCTCGTTTCTTCCAAACAGCAGGACTCACCTTTTGATCAGTGGAAGTGATGCAAGTGTGATGCGATTCGTCATCTCGTTTTTGTTTAGTGTTTAAACTGCAGGTGCCTCCCTGGCCTGCGCTGCACTCTACTGTTGCTTGGCTTTTGAACTCTCACTATCAGAGAGAAGCACGTGGGGTGATTCATGCGTCAGGTCTCGGTTGCCTAGAGACAGGATATTTTCCAGACGGCTCCTTTACTCTATGGCTAGCTCTGTGCTGTATTAAAGTGTGGTCCTCTGACTCGATTCCACTGCGACTGTGCAATTAACAAGCACGCAGTTTGAGTGTCTTACCGATACAGAAAATGCTTTGTTCTGGTGTATCATTAAATACAGTCTATTTCAAAGCAAAACGAAGAGGTTGAATGAGAATAGTGACAAGTGGTATACATTACCAACATTTTCATTGCAAAATATGTGTGCCACCAATTAGTTCCCCTAGCTTATAGCTTCATTACACAATCTTAAAAAATAAAATAAAAAAAAAAGTCTAGCAAATCAGTGTTTCCGGGTTTGTTGACCATTTTTTAGGTACATCCCCAAAATGTGTTTGTGCCGTAGTGCCCTAGTTACACCCAGGATTCTCTGCTAAAGGATATCATTATGTGGTACGGTCACATTGTGATAGTGTTTTCCACACAGCAAATGCGTGCAATTATACAAGTCTCACTTGTGTCGTTTTTAAAGAAACACAGGTAAAGCAAACATGCATTTTCTTTTTACTGTAGCTTACAGCCTTAATTACAGTGAATCAGTTACATGCACTATTCCTGAGAAATTTCAACTCAGTGGTGTCTTCTAGGTGAGAGCATGTTACTGGCTGAAAGTCAGGAGTAGAATCAGCTGGTTGGTTAGTGACAAAAAAAGAAGGGGTTTATTGATCATGTAAGTAGCAACATTATCTGAACGCATGTAAATATATATTTCTTAACTTGTTCAGTACCAGATAACATTTTTTTTTGTTTCATGTGTTTCTTTCAAAACTGCACAACAGCAAAAATGTGTGCAATTATTTTGTTAGCTATATATGTGTGTGTGTGTGTATATGTATGTATGTATATATATAGCTTCCCCTTTAGGCTGGCCTGGAGTAGGTTTCATTACACAGACACTTCAAGATGCTAGTCCTCTAAGCAGGTTTGCTCACACGCAGGGTGCTCACTCTGCTCTCTGGTGGACAGAAGCAAAATAACCACATTCTTAACCTGCACCACTCTGCCCACAGTGGTTTTGAGAAGTAGCACATTTATTCTAAACAAAGTGGTATTTCTTCTCTTACCAGTGTATGTCTTGGGTGCAGAGTTTATCAGAATAATGCAGTACTTTTGAGTGCCGTAAGTTTTAACTTGTGTTTCCTAAAAAAATTTCATATTCTGATGCTTTTCTGCTTTTTTTTTTTAAACATTATTATTGCTTAAAGAATTTGTATTATCTAAATAAAGAGGCACTCACCCCTGCAGAAAAGGGTAACAATCTAGTTTAGGACTGACAAAATTGTCACTGCAGCTGTAATGTACACTACTGTATATGAGCAAACATACTTTATGCTAGTAACATACATCCTCCCACCACCACAGCTGTAAAATCCAAATTTGAACTGTAAGGTTCAATTACTTCTTAAAAATAACAAGTCAGTCTTCTTCAGGCAATTTCAATCAAAAGTGGTTTATTCAGGAACAAAGCAAAACAATACTGTAAGCAAAATAACAGTTCTCAGCAGATAGAACCTTGAGCCCCAAAACAACAGTTACAGACATTGTTATACTGGGCAGGTTACATATTCTGATAGTCTCTATTACTTTAATAAGTAGAATACTGGGTGGTGGTGGTGGTGGTGGTGGGGTGGCTGGTGACAGCTGTACTAGTTGTTTTTTTTTTTTTTTTTTTTACTTGCACACCCTGTTTTCATGTTTATTTTATTTTAAAGTGTTTAAGTTAAAAAACTAATGTTATTACTTTATGAAATGTGTCTATGGCCTTCACTTTACTTATTGGGAAGACACAACAATGGCAGAGATTATTTAAAATTAAAAAAAGCTTTGTCTCCTTTGTTTTTACTACAAAAATACACAAACGATTAACTACTGTATTGCTTTCTTTGTTTTGTAGTTAATTCACAAGGATAAAGTAAGACCTTTATTATTTCTCAGATATTTTTAAACTTTAATACAGGGTTAAATTAATATCCAAACGAACATCTAAATCTTGAATGACTATCCAAACTTGAAAATTCCATGTTCGTTCCAGCACTTAATTTTAGATATTGCATCCACAATGGTTGACCAAATCATTAGCCTGATCTGCACCCACCACACCAACATATTAAAAAGACAAGAACAAACCCTGGATTGAATTTTATTTACAGTAACTTGCAGTGCAGCTGTACGTTTTGTATGCAAGACCAAATGCACACAGCCCCCCCCGCCCCCAAAGTGGTTAAATACACTTCAACAGTTACATCATAAGAATTTCTGCTAGGAAAATAAATAATAAATAATAACATCAAACACATTTATTCATATGGTTTAACCAAATAAGGCTCACAAAGCATTTATAAGATTTTTATCTTCACTATGACTGTAAAGCGAGTAATACATTTACATAGTGCAATTTGTTTACCCAGTCCAATGAATGCCTTTTTTAAAACTTTTGCAGAAAGAAAGAAAGAAATAATGTACTCATAAGCAAACCTGGACAGGTACAAAGAACAACAAAACATGGAAATAAAGAGAAAAAACAGTGGTTGCAAACATTTTGTGACTTCCATCATAAAGAAGTAACATTGTTTTCAACATAAAAAATGACAAAAGTTATACAGTGCTTTTTCTTTGCATAACCATTATCTGGTTTTGTGCAACAAATGCTGAAAAATAGAATTTGCACAGTACAGTTAAAAACAAATAGTAGAATAAAACAGCAATGTATGATACAGCTACTATTTTAGGTGAAATAGTAACCGTATCTGTCCAGAGATAATAGACAAAGAGAGGGAGAGGTGATACCTTTTACTGGACTAAATAAAAAATAATAAAATTACAAGCTTTCAAGACTTTAGAGGTCTCTTCTTCAGATGAGGTCTTGAAAGCTTGTGATTTAATTATTTTTTATTTAGTCCAATAAAAGGTATCACCTTTGCTTCTCTTTGTCTATCAAATGATCTAAATAAATGTGTCAAATACCAAACCTACCCCCCCGAATATTTCCTTACTATAAATGGCAATGCACATACAAATAAAATGTAATGTATTGATATAGTCTCATTTGGCAAATGATAGACCACATGGCAGATGGCCTTTCATATCCAAATTGCATATAAAGGTGTGGAGTTTAAGTACAAATATTGGCAAATGATGTTCTGTACCTTTACCTGGATGGTAGCAATGAAAACAGCATTTCTGTGGGATGAGGCTGTTGAGGGGGTAGGATACATTTCCCTCAGGTTGACCTAATTGTCATACCTTCTGCAACAAAGCTGAAGCACAGACAATTTAGTAGACAAAAACAAAACAAAAGCAACCAGTATCTAGCAAAAGTATGGTACATTGACTGCCTAAATGTATGCTGCAGTTACATGCAAAAATAATATATGAAGCACATAGGGTTTCCCTGCAGCTTGAAATTCTAGTGCAGTAACACTAATATTTCAAGTTCTAATATATATATATATATATATATATATATATATATATATATATATATATATATATATTACTGTGCTGTGTGCTTTTATTATTCACCAGATTAAGGGTGTAGATAGCAGGTGTACACATTAAACAAATTTTCAGAGTTACGGATATTTCAGACTTACAAACAACCTCTACAATATATTTTAATTCCTTAAGTAAGAAGTTAAACTCTTGGCACAACCATGTAGGATATTTAAATAAATTGGCTTGTGACATCATCGGTAAGTTAAGAACACAAGGAAAGTGTGTAAGACTGAACTATCGGTTGTTCTGCAGTGCAAACTGAAAAACTGAAGCCATTTTAATGTATGTTTGGTTACTGGTGGGTAAAAGTGCATTTCAATTACAGGACTGAAAGCTCTAAAACAACTCAGAAAGAAGGACATTTTCATTTCAAAGATCCGATTCCCTAGATTACATCAGTTGCTCCAATGTGACGACTCCTGACATAGGCAGTTTCCAAATTCACAAACTGGATTTAATTATCTTTGATTACAATGATTACAATGAAATTATTATGGGTTAAAATAATCTCTGCTGGGAGAATATGGGTAACCTGTCACAGGAAGATATACAGTAACAGGTAGCAAGTATTATTATTATTACAATTTTCTGGTTTGTTTTTACTATATTGATGGATTAAAAGATCTCCAAATTGTTAAAATCGGTCCACATGGTGTCCCATGGGTATTAGTTTCATTTATAAATAGAAATTAAATTATCCCCCAACATAACCCAATATATACAAAGTGTTTCAAAAGTCCTGGCCCACAGTGATTTTATGCTTCTTTTGTCTTGTTGCAGGTGAAAAAATAATGTTCGTCAATGGCACAGTATATCATGTAGTGGGCCAGGATGTTTTGAAATACCTTGTATTTCAGCCCATTAGAATCCCAAGTTACACCACTCAAATTCAGGTGTGTAACTGGCTTTTGCGATTGTACTGTGCTTATGTGGGGGTTTAAATATCAATTTATTAGAATGAGGTAAAACAGTAATATTAATGGTAAAATAAGACTTTTTTTTTTTCTATTTGACAGGACCCCCGAATGCATTCTACCCAATTAATGCATCGTCGTCATCATCTTCCTGCAGCTCTAGGCGTGCAAAGGAGCGAGACGAGGATGACCCTTTGTTCTTCATGATGATAATCAGGCATGTTAGAGTGGTCAGCACCATAAAGACACCAATGACTATCCCTATGACTTCTGGAAGGTTAACACACCATTGGCTGGCAAGCATACACTTTGTGTTGGTGAAAGTGCCATTGTTGGGTTGCTCTTCCAGTCTCAGCAGATGGCACATTAATGAGTAGATGTCCACGGTGTTGATGCTGGTCAGTCTGTAGCCCTTCCGAAAGGCAGGGCCATGGGCTGCCAGAAAGGGGTGCATGCTGGGTAAAGTGTTGTCATAGCCATGATCGCCAACTGGAGGAAGAAAATTAAAACCAATTTTTATTATTTAGCTTTTGTTTTTAATAATACAGTGTACAACTTTTATAAGAATCACATCCATCCTGGGTGTTTTGATTCTTAAAGTGGACCGATATGATTACTATGGTGCAGAATCAAACTTAGTATGAGAATGATAAGAACTTGTTCCCTGGCTGCAGTGTAATGGGTTGACCATTAGACGTGACGAGTTCCCGCATGTATGCATGCCCACGAAAAATCCGCAGCTGCTTTTTTTTAATGAATTATGGATAATAGTCCATTGGTTAGCTGAAAGTTAATGACACCTCGATAGAAATGGCTTCGCCAACAGCTTTGTGATGGGGGTATAGAGGAGTAAGGAAGCAGAAGTAACAAAAAAGAAATAAATCAAAACTCAAGTAAGCGATCTAGTGTTTGTTCCAATCAAAGTACTGTTTAGTTAGTGCTCCAACCTACAGCTACGTTTATTTTGTTTGTTTTATTAGTGGTTGTTTCACCACCGCCGTGTAAGAAAAATAAAACCAACACCGGTTTAAAACTGTAAATCAAGACTCCAGCCTGATAATTTACACTGCCCTCGGCCACTCTGTCACATTACATTACGTGCCATCAGCACTTTAAATACAGTATACAGATGTCATCGATGCTCAATCACTGATGACAATACATCAAAACAAGTCATCATGGGTAAGCTGCTTGTTATATGATCACGATTATGTTTACTCATGGCTGCAGAATCCTATTTTACTACAGTATACTTGAGAAGTGACCATCTTGTGAGGGTGCCTAGTTCAACTGCCCTGCAGTGTTACATTTAATGGGTTTTGAATTACATTGACATTACACTATAGTATTTTACTGTCAGGACTACCACTGCATTTAAGCATCTCTGGCTTACTTATTTGAAATTGCGATGCAAATCTCACAGTTTTTCACTAAGCGAAGACACAAAGCTTCACAACCCCCACCCCACCCCCCCCCTCGTGCCGCACCGCCACACAATAACACTGCTGTACTCAGTATATATTCAATGAATGTGTATTCACTTTATTAAAACATATTTTCACTAACAGAGAACAAAAAAAAACATACCTGCACAATGCAGTGGTGCAGTCACTGTTTGATTACAAACTTGTCCAGTGTTTTCTGCATCACTGCACGATCCACGCTGCCTATGTGCCTAAATGCACACGATGTGATCAAATTAAAAAACAGCTTTATTGGCTGTACACATCCTTGCACTTGACACAGTACCGTACTACATGTAGTCAGTCTGACCCAAAATGATTCTTATAAGCGTATTGCTTGATTCTTACAACCAGATTATTTTACATTGGTTAGTATAGGAATGATTTTGTCCCAGTGGTTTTGATCACTAAATGCGGTTGATTCTTATATTAATGATTCTAATAAATGGAGTGCACTGTAATAATAATAATAATAATAATAATAATAATAATAATAATAATACCACCATATATGAATGAAATTTAAATAGAAAATACTGCATGGTTGGTAAAGCCACACAATTTCAGTTCATCCTCGCACAGCATTTGTTTTGTGATAATATTCAGAAAACTACAAAACAAAAACAAGGAGATTGAACATCAGCCTAAATAAAATAAACCACAGACACATTTAGTAAGAAAGTCTAGCTTAAAACAAAAACCAAAAAACAGTATCTGTAACAGTAAGAATACTTACACCGAGGAAGTGATCCATTCCGAACAATAGTCCAGCCTTCGTCAGCAACAAGGATGATAGGCTGGATCCTCCTATTGTTCTTGTAATGAAGCCTATCTGGAATGTCCTCCTTCATGTACACTTTCATATGAGGGTTACACTTCTTCAGCAAATCATAGACGTAAGTTACATCTGTAAAAATAAAGGTTTGTAATGTTTTCATGAAGGCTCCTGACTAATTCAATATGTAGAGCGTTTTATTTTCCGATAAGTAAAGCATTTTTCTTTGGATTAGGAGATATATTTTCTTTAAGAGTAAACCGCATACTGGACACTTACAGGACTAATATTCATAATATTGTCATTAGAAAAAAAACAAAACAAAAAAAGTGTTGGTATAAATCGATTGCTTTTGAGTACATATACACAGTAGATTAGTACTTTTAATGTCTAGGTGGAAGCACTGAGAAAATGTAAATAACTATGTTTCTTCTTTATTACTACTATGAATGTCTAGCTCCTTTAACTGCTTATGATATCTGACCTGGACACGCAAAAAAGAGAAACATGCTTACTAGTCTGTGGTAAAATTGCAGAAACGGGAGTAAAATCCACCAAGGTGTAATTTTTTGGACCAATGCAGTCATCAAGCCGTATCAGCCTGTCAGGGGAACACTGGACCATTCCATGATCACTGGTAATGATGATATTAATATTGCTCCATAGCCCCGTCTGTTTGAGTTTGTCAATCAGGTAGCCAATGTGATCATCCACTTGTTTCAGAGCTTTTGTCATTTCTTTTGTATTATCTGGCCCATAGAAGTGGCCGGAGTAGTCTGGCTCCTCCCAGTATAATGTTGCAAACTTCACTAAATCTTGGCTAAGCCATTTTGTAAGGTTGTCAACTCTCTCTTGAAATGGCACATTATGCTGATAATTTAAAAAATATGAAGCTGTCAGATTGTGAATCTTAATATCGGTCCCAGGCCACATGGCTGCAGCACTCTTGTAACCTTTCTGCTGAATGGATACCCAGAGTGGTGTGGCCTGCTCCCACCAAAACGAGTCTGAATCATGGCTTAAAGAAAATGTCTTATTTGTGTCCGGATCATACATACTGCTTGAGAGAATGCCATGGCTTTCAGCATAACGGCCAGTAACTATGCTATAATGGTTGGGGAAAGTTTTGGTAATAAAGACGTTAGAGACATGGTCCACAAGGACGCCATCAGAAAATAACTTCTCAAGGTTTGGAAAGCTGTACTTCTTTAAGTAATCTGCCCTGAAGCCATCAAAGGAGACAAGTAGTAACGGGGTGACAGTGCTGTTCCCCAAAACAGTGTCGTTCTCAGTGCCATGCCCATGACATGCAGAGAATCCAGAAAAAACAATGAGTAGAATTAAAAAACAGCAGGCTGGCATTGTGGAGAATTTCAGCTTCATTTTTCCTGCTGATTGTTCCTCTTCTGCTGTAGTACCTTCAAATAAAACACAAGTATTCAATGTTAATGCACGACTAGACAGTATAACAGAATAGCATGACAATCTGTATTTTATGATTTATATAAAAACAAATACAGTATTGAAAGTCAATAACTATGACATGTGATCATTATGCGGGGTCATAATTTAAAATGTCAAAAATGAAATAATGCATCCCTGCCATGTTCAGGAAGTTTTGAAATAATTTCATAAGTTACAGGCAGAACTGCTACCTAATTTATTTGTACAAAATGTTACTAGTAGTATTTCAGAACATGTACACTATTTAACTTTTCAGGTTTATGCATTTGCCAAAGAGTTTAAGCTTCATTTAAGAAATTTAGACTTCAGTTGAAAAGCACCTTGTGATTATTTTAACCAAGATTGTGTCAGCAGTCTATTTAAAGGTCAATTTAACAACAACACAAACTTTAAAACCCTGTTATTTTTTAAAGTATCATATAATAATTACTGGCCAATACATTACCAAAAAATGCAACTGGTTGAAACATGTATTGTAATCCTTTTTTAAACTACATGATGCCTTATCTCCCAGCAGTAATATGCATACATATTACAGGAGAAACTACTTTTCCCCCAGCAGAATACAAAGCCCTATGCTTATTAGACACAGAGTTAGTACCATCATACAGCAATATCGAACACAAGGATGCTTGTCATATTGCCTCTTTTCCAAAACCGGTTGGTATAGCATTTTTCTAGATAGGGTCTCATACTCAGTCATTGTTCAGTTTGATATCAAAACTGAATTTAGAGTTTACTGATGCAAAATAAGGTAAAAATAAGATACAAGTAAAAGTCTGGTTTCATTGTCATCATTTGCTGACAAGTTTATCATTTATAGATAATTTTTTTAATTGGACATGTGGCCCCCAAGATTCAGTAGCCAAACAGGTGTCAATGCTGTATGATAATTTTTTTAAAACAAATACCCAGGCAAAGTTTAATCCCTATTGATTGAGCATCTCTCAACATAGCAAAGTGTGAACAACATACATAAAGCAGATAAGTAATCCTTCAATAAATGGTAGGGAAACATGTGTTGTCCATTTCAGTTATACAACAGCACCTACTTATCAGTCATTTTGACAAAAGCAGAACATTTGTGCTTAGTTCCTCTTTCTATGCAAATGATTATATGGCTGACCACTATCTTAGCTCACATGCAGAGGAACAGCATGGGACCAATATGGCCAACTTTAATTGGTTTGACTAATTGTTTTATTAGTTCAGTGAAACTGTGGAATATAGCCAGATGGGAATTGAATTATTGAAGTTAATTACCCCTGGACATGCCCTATAAAAGCAGACAAAGGAATGTTTGTTTGGGGTGTGTGTAGCGTTCAGCGAAGGCGTTGACAAGCCTGATCAGAACAGTGTTTAGAGAAGAGTGAAAGTGAAGGTAATGGGATAGCTGTGCTTGGGTGCTGTTTTGGATTTGCTTTGTTTAAACCTTTTGTTTGTTCCTTTTTTCTGGTCTGACCACACAGGTTACACCCAGGCTTCACACAGGGGCCGAGAGACTATGAAGACACCGTTGTCTTAGCTTGGCTTGCTCCTATAGTGGCAAGCTAAAGAAAAGTTCAACATCCCCAGCTCTGAGGGTGTAGGGAACCCGCTGTGGCTTGAGTCCCCTCTTCCTTTTCATATATTTCTCTTTTACACACAGACAATTTAGTGTGAAACATGCATTCTCCACCAGATGGTAAAGTGATGGTCTGTTGGTCTGGTCAATGGTGAGAACAGCACACCCAGAAGCAGTAACTGCCTTGGTGCACATTTATTATTTTACAATAACAAACATGGGAACAAACAAAAGGTTTAAAGAAAACAGCACCCTAGCACAGCTATCCCGGTACCTACTCTTTCACTGTTCCCTCCACACTGTTCTGATCAGGCTTGGCAACACCGTCACTGAACTCTACACACACTCCAAACAAGCATTCCTTTGTCTGTTTTTATATGGTAGGGCCAGGGGTAACTGACTTACTAGATAAGAGGTTCTCAATCTTGGTCCTGGGTGACCACTGCCCTGCTGGTTTGTTCCAACCAACCCTTAATTGAACTAATAATTTACCTAATTTGAGCTTTTTACTTATTTTAAATAGATGGAGATTTCAATTTAGGTATAAACTAAGGAACTAAAATTCTTCAACTTTTTATAAGCTACACTATTTAAAAAGTCAAATTAAGCTAATTAGTTCAATTAAGGGTTCAGTTAAGTAATTGAGGGTAATCTGGTTGGAACAAAAACCAGCAGGGCAGTGGTCCCCCAGGACCAGGATTGCGAATCACTGTACTAGATAACTGCTAGCCACCAAACACACGTCCTAACCAGCCATGCAGATTCAAATTATACAGTGTATTACTGATGTTACATTTTCCAGTCTTCTTGAGCAACAAGAAAATCAGTAAAGTATCACATGAACAAAAACAACAGTTAGAATACCCTCATACTGTACTGCTCAATTTGCTCTGAAATGTTAATCTAATTTTTTAACATAACGTTATAGTGAGTAATTCAAGATTATGGGGTGTGATGTCCGATCGTTGTAAATTAATATATTAACAACTGACCAGACAGTGACATTGTTAGAAAGCAGGGACTGACAAAAATTATTTCATTAACATAACAGTTTGATTTTATAATAAATTATTTTTATATAGCTTTATTTGCATATATAGAGGGATGTTTGGTAATTTGTTTTTAATTATGTTCATAACGAAAGTAAGTGGGAATTGAGCTTTCGATGAACAACATGAATGAGAGGGAGCCTTTCTGAAGTTCAAACCCAGGTTTGTGCTGTACTGATGCAAGCCCACATGAAAGGCGGGTTTTGGATGCAGCTTATACCTACGTTTTAAAACTGAAAATTTTGTGAACACTGTATCTTTCGGAAATCCGTTGAAAGTGCGCTAAACTGAACCGAGAACATTGCGAAATTTTCATATAGAGGGATGTTGGGTATATATATATATATATATATATATTATATATATATATATATATAATATTAGAATATATATATATATATATATATATATTATACATATGCTCCTAATATGCTCACTAAGGTAAAACATGAATAAACAAACATGCAAGCTAGGTCATATTTAGTGAACAACAGCAACACAAAACATTATACAAAATGTGAATTTGTTTCACGAAAGCATATTTTTGTACTTAAAATACAGGCTTCAAGGCAGAAACCAATTAGGTTCCACTAGTAAAATATTGATCACAACCTTACATTAATAGACATGAAGCTGTATCCTGTATTATTGTCTACCAGCAATGCTGTTAACAAAACACATGCTGTGGGACTTTCTGCAGGAAAATTTTATTTGGTCACAATAAAGATGGGGGTTCCCTGTGGAACTAATTCCTTGCTTAATTTCTTGAAAATAGTAAAGTGAGACCAGAACAAATTGAATAGGAACATATGCGGTCATGTCATAGTGCTGTAAAATATATTACTGTATTTAAACTACCATATGTGAAATAAAACATATATACAGTATATAGCCCCTGGATTTGAAAATTTCAGTACCGACTAGGCTGGAAACCATAGGTGACCCATACGATGTTGACACTGTTAGCAACAGCAGGTGTTTTATATTTTTTGTTCAACCTCTTCGTTACAGAGTACAGTATTTCTCAAACATACATTTTTTTCTATGAATTCAAATTGCATATTATTAATTTCAGTATTTTCAAACAATACAATATCTATCTAACCTGAATATTACATACTAGCACTGCCCTGTGTTACATCACAACTTGACATCGTACAGCACTAGAACTTACAGTACCTCCATTACAATGTTCAGTTTGCCAGTCCACATTTTAAACAGGAACTGTGTTCATAATAACAATAACAATGGTTTATAAGTTTATTGTTTTTGTTTTTCAGGGAGCCCATCAATCTGACTATACAGCTTACTGACTATACAGAGCAGAAGTTACGTAACCCTACGACTGTGCATTACAAGACAAGACTAATTAGCGAAAACACATAAGAACAATATTTCCACAGATAGACACATTAAATAAAACATTACATAGTATTAGAACTAAGTTAACAAACTAAAATAAACCCACGATTTAAAACTCACGTAGTTACACTGTTAAAACCAGGAAGACGGCGAACCTGTATTTGAAGGTTAAAATTACGGAAACACAAAACTGCACACATAGTACAGACTCATAAATTACTGCAGCTGGCTTCTCAGTTTATCAATACTTACCCTTCTGCGACGCGGTCATTCACAACTTACTTAGCAGTGTATATTTATCTAGCTTTGCTAATATAATAACTTAGCAACAACTTCCTCGAAATAAACAGTTCCGTGACGTCTTCTGAATGGCAGCCAATCTGTCCATTAAGATCAGGGCTGAAAGAGAGTGCGCACCTACCCAGGCTCACGTGCACAAATAGTTGTGTGTTTGGTTTTTTTTTGGACGGGCGAAGGTGGGTGTTTTTCTAGAGTGAGTGAATATAGTGTTGCTGTTCTTCGTTTATATACAGCATTTGGCTAACACGGTATTTTTAAAATCAAGGTTCATCTGCAATGAAGCCCTGATTTTGACAACATAACGTGTTGATATATTTGATACCGTTGTATTTGTATTTACAGTGCAGAAATATTTCACATTGTATCAAAACTGAACCACACCGACATGTCATCTCATGCCGATAACGATTCTGTTTCAACATGATGTAAAGTTCTTTCCTAGTTTCACAGCACATGCACACTGTCACAGTAGAAAACTGCAATCAAATTGCATCACAGTTTCCCTATATAAAAACAAATAAACACAGCGCGCTGCCATCGAGACAGGACATCAACTACAATGACAGCCAAAAAGCCCACGACAACAATAAAAGGTACACATAAACCTATTTGAAATACAGACTTAAACTATGCAAAAAACGGTCTCACAAATCTGTTATGTTGGTTTAATTTCTAATCATTACTCACCCGCTAAGCATGTTATAAATATTACGTTTTTATTTGTATTTTTTTATCTTACGTTGTGACAATACAGGCAGTTTAAAATAAATAAATAAATAAAATTATAAAATTATTATTTATTAGCAGACACCCTTATCCAGGGCGATTTCTAATTATTACAAAATATCACAATATAAAGTATCACATTACAAAATATCACATTGCAAAGCATCACATTACAGATAATAGCAATTGCAAATGTGGTGCAGTGGTGGTCTGATGCCACCGCTGCACATCAAATTGGGCCTTGTGAAACAATTTGTCAGAGCTCAAGATAAGGAGTCGGCAGCCTTCAAGTACCTTCAAGACTTCTTCCCTAAGCTGTCTGAGGCAAAGATCAAAGCCGGTGTCTTCGTTGGACCACAGATAAAGAAGATCCTGGAGTGCAATGAATTCCCCAAGAAGCTCACTAGTAAGGAGAAAGCGGCTTGGAACAGCTTTGTCGCAGTGGTTCGGGGCTTCCTGGGCAATCACAAGGCCGAAAACTATGTGGAGCTGGTTGAAGTGTGTATACCTGCCGTTCACTGGAGAGGAATGCTTAATAATATCAATGCATAATGATGCCTTTAACTCACACTGTCTTTGCCTATACCCAGCAAACCAGACAAAACTAAAATATCTCAATTTATAAAAGCAAAATGTTTTTATTTCATTTAAACAACACAATTGCCTAATATTAAAATTAGGTTTTAAAAAAATATATATATATATATATATATATATATATATATATATATATATATATATATATATATATATATATATATATATATATATATATATATATATATGTTTAGCTCATTATATTTGTTGTTTTTACTAAGCTTTGTGTCTTCTGTATAAAAACAGTTTTCCCTTCCCGCTGGCATTTACTGTTTGTTGCCTGTATATGCAGCCGTGATGTAACAACAGGCTGCCCAATGACTTTCCCCTGCTGCGTTCGGTGTGAACAGTGGTCTGCAGCAACTGCTGGCGAGAGCAACACACAAGGAGGCGTCATGCACGCTGCGGTGTGAATGGCCCTTGAGGCTCTCTGAAAAACTGATTGCTGTTTGGTCCTATTCAGAAGTCTCTGCCTTTTGAAGACAGTTCTTATTTTTCATATATCCTACACTACACTTCCGTAGCCTTGTTTATATTGAATGCATTGCTACAAGGTATAGAAATGATGTGTTAGTTTTAAGAGCGTGATATATTGAATGTTTTAGAACGTAGCTGTGGGTGCTCTAGCTTTTTGCATGGCTAGCCTGAAGGCTAAGCACTTAATAATCATATTTGTAATACTATATTGAAGTACTAATGCTGTTAAAACAGTAAAGGCATTGGATCACCCAGATTGCTTATTACTTGGCATTTACGGTGGTCTGCACAACCAGCCAATCCAAAACATTAATAAACCAAAAGAGCACTATTACAGCTCGGATTCGTTAAAACTTCAAATTAAATAAGACTGTGTGATTTTCTTGCTTATTAAGATATTGTCTGGACATATAGCATGTCCAGTGCATGAACAAAACCACTTACAGGAGTTGAAAACATCTCTGTCCTCCTTAAACGTCTCCCCTGAGTTTAAGAGTGTGCTCAGAGCATATATACTGTATACTGTTAAAATTGCACGGTCTTCTTATATATATATATATATATATATATATATATAAAGAAGACCGTGCAATTTAAAAAATATATATATTTCACGCTACATATACCCACTCTAGTGGTATAAAAACACATCTATGCATGATATTTTGAGAACCCCATTTTATTGTATTTTTATTTTACTGTATGTAGTCATTTTAATAACTGGGTCAGTATGGACACCTGGCAGTAAGTTGCTTTCAAATGCTATTTTACAATACATTTCACTTAACCTTTTTTTAAATAAGAAGATTATTTGATTCACCAAATTGTGTTTTTGTTAACACTACCCGGAAACACATTGAGGTGGCATTTTCAACATTGGTTTATGTTATGATGGAACAAAAGTGAAACAATCTTTTTTAAAATTGTGGGCATAAATATAAATAAAGTAGCGTCAGCCTTATATTTTTGTCAGGGTGAGATATTAAAGTTAGGTTGTGTGATTTTCCAAAAGACACAGCTTCTCTTTTTCACAGGTTAATCTCATTTATGAGAAAGTGACATTGTGGAGCTGCTCACGCTGAAATTCTATAGCGCAGCAGTTTTCTATAACAACACTGATGAAAGCATTATAATGTAACATACTCATTGTTTGTATTGATACAGCTTATTGAGGTTAAAACATTACCTGAAAACCATTGTCTTTCCTTGTGCTTCATGTCATTGTTAGCTTTTGTTTTTATGCTTTTTAGAAGATGTGAAGCTTTTCATTCAACATTTTGCTTTTCTTGTGCTGTTAATTACCTTGCTTTGGTGTTACACAAAAGACCTATTCAAACAATCATGCTTCACTGTTATATAACAGTTAATTTACAGGTGCAGTGAAGTTTCTAATTTGTCCCAAAAATGTAGACATGCCATGTCACTGTGCCGTAAATGGACACTTTGCAACTTAATCTATTCAGAAACAAAATTTGATGCAACCTTGGCTTCTGCAAATCAGGTGTCAGAACAGAAAAAAGTACAGTAAATCATATCAGTCTTAAAATGAAGTACCCATGATCATGTGTTAGTGTCTCCCAAGGTATAGACAAAAATAATGCAGAAATCCTGTAGGTCAGATTCTAGATCTTTGTGAGAATTACATGCAGACTTGTATGTGCAGTCCACTTTCCTGTCATTAGGTGATAAGTGAAAACATCCATCCATCCATCATCTGCAACCGCTTAATCCCATAGAGCAGTGGTTCTTAATCTGTGGTCCGTGGACCTCTGGTGGTCCGCCAGCTCCTTTCAAGTGGTCCGTGGAAAGGTTACATAATTATGTAAGGAAGCGGCAGCATAGTTTATAGATCACATTGCAAACCCAGAAACGGAGATCTTACAAACTCAGCTACAGAAGCAGGAAGAAAATGTATACATTAAGAATATCTCCAAGTTAAAAAAAGTCTAAACTCTCCGTCATATATAGTTTTGGAGTGTCTAAAATGAATTCTTTACAAGGGAGTTTTTGTGTATTGCGCTCACTTGCACTCAACACAGCAGCTTGTAAAGTAAGCACACTGTGTGGTCCAGTAGTAAAGAAAAATTAGTGTATTTTTATTGATAATGAAAAGATACAGAAAAGGAGGCAAAGACAAAGTTCACTATCAACGCATTACAAAAATAGGATATTGGAAATTTTAAATGCTTGATCACTGACAGGCTATGATTGCAGTTTATGTCAGCACTGTTTATGGGGTGATTGAGACCAGCACTGAGGCTAACATAACAAAATTGAGTAGCCTCCTCTTGACCAGCCGAATTACGCACTGAAGCTGAGTTACGCACTGAAGCTGAGTTACGCACTGAAGCTGAATTACGCACTGAAGCTGAGTTACGCACTGAAGCTGAGTTACGCACTGAAGCTGAGTTACGCACTGAAGCTGAATTACGCACTGAAGCTGAGTTACGCACTGAAGCTGAGTTACGCACTGAAGCTGAATTACGCACTGAAGCTGAATTACGCACTGAAGCTGAATTACGCACTGAAGCTGAGTTACGCACTGAAGCTGAGTTACGCACTGAAGCTGAATTACGCACTGAAGCTGAATTACGCACTGAAGCTGAATTACGCACTGAAGCCGAGTTACGCACTGAAGCCGAATTACGCACTGAAGCCGAATTACGCACTGAAGCCGAATTACGCACTGAAGCCGAGTTACACACTGAAGCCGAGTTACGCACTGAGCTTGCCACTGCATGCAAACAGTATTCTAAGGTCTGTTTTGAATAATTAAACAGGAATACTGTATTCACTGAATTGTTCTAAACTGTTGTGTCAACCTCTTGAAGAGTAGTCTGTTAAATTGTTTTTAACCCACAAAACAGCCTTTAAATCATTTAAAGTTATTTACTGTAGATAGCGGCCAATGTTTCTACGAAACCAAGAAATATGTAAGCCCCTTTATATCTGTGATATTTTTATAAAGCTGTTTGCCCGAAACTCGAACATTTCCTGATGAATTGAAATTGAGTATTTGTTGTATTGTATACAGACATGAGCTTCACCAAATTGATTCAATTAAATGAAAACAAAAGTTAATCAAAATACAATTATGTAAAACACACTCTGCTGTGTCTTTGTATTAATATATGTTCAATCTGAGTCATTCAGTGCAGTTATGTTCGTGTGCGCTTCTTGTTATTCCAATCTATCAAGCTATAATCTGTCAAGCACATCCTGTACTCCAGTCCAATGTTTGCAAACAGCAAAAACCCGCAGTCTTGCTATCTCTCTCTGTTTTGCTTTTTGAACTATAATAACATAGCTTGAAAATGTCATTTATAGTAACGTATTATTTTTAATGTAAACAAAGAGGACTAGAGATAAATGTTGCAAAAATAGACAAAGAAAATATGTTGGTATAAAATCTTACATGATTGCAGGTTAATTGCAACAACTCTTTGTCTAGTAAGCTAGTGCCTAATATACATCTATAGCCTAAAATCGATGATGATCAGTAATGACATTTGAAGCAAATAAAATGTAATTGTCTTCAGTGTTCCCAAACATTGTTTCTTCAATTTATATTATTAGTTAACTCTTTGAGAAAGTAAAATAAAATATCTGATTTTCTCCCAGCTGTTGTGTACAGGAAACGCGACAGTCCTTGTTGCTGCTGTTAAGAAATCTTCTTGATTGAAGCCGTCGGAGCTCCTGAGTGTGAATTTAGCTGTGACTGATCTTGGGATGGCTGTCAGTGTTTATCCACTGGCTATAGCCTCTGCCTTCAACCATAGTTGGTTAGGAGGAGATATATCTTGCATTTACTATGGGTTCCTAGGACTGTTCTTTGGTGTGGTGAGTATCATGACTTTAACAGTCATGGTAGTGGTTCGATTAATCCTGACATCAACATCACAAATCACTGGTAATACCACATTTAAAAAAAAATGCATCCTTATATTGCAGTCATAGAGAAAGGTGTGACTTTTTTGTTTCGTTCTTTTGCTTAACTAATCTTTTTTTTTCAGTGATATTGAATAGACAAGAATAGAAAAGTTATCAGTCAAATAATTGATATCAGCCTACTCTCATTTTCATAATCCAATTTTAGCTTTATTAAAAATGTGATCATCTACTGGGTCGTTAAACAGTCAGTATGTCACTTTGTAACACTTTTGTGGGGGGAAAAAAAAGATACTTTGTTGATGGAGGCATCAAATGGTATTGAACCAGATTCCAGGACCACAATTATAAGTGTGACTGCGCTTAGTGACTAATAAAACCTTTGTTTGTAATCCATCTTCAAGATAACAGTAGAAACATAGTTGAATGTAACATTGTCTCAGCGACACACACAGTACTTCACAGAGCGGTTTTTTTAATACACAGCAGCCTGTTCAAGGTAGCCTACTGACTCATGTTTTCTATCATGTATTTAAGGCATCATTCTTACTGATTCCTTTCTGTTTTGTAGCAAACAAAATAAACAAGAGGAAAATCCAACTTACCATTGTGTATATTTGGCTCTATACTTTGGTTTGGGCGATCCTTCCACTATGTGGCTGTGGGAAATATGGACCTGAACCATTTGGGATCTCCTGTACAATCAATTGGTCCGAAACACGTAACTTTCAAAAATCATCATACATCATTGCATTCTTTGTCCTCTGTGTCATGCTGCCAACCTTGACTCTTATATTGTGCTACTCTGCAATAGCCTGGAAACACTGGAAAAGAAGCTAACACTGGTGTGTTTAATTTGAAATGTATAGACTCCTAAAATTCTAGGCAGATATGCTACTGTAGCCAGGCCAATGGCACTGCTCAATTCAAGCGTAATCTGTAGTAATGTTTTTTTTTTTCCTATGTTGCAGTGTTTATGAATCTTAGATTTGGTCTACCTTGTTAATGCTTTTTTTTTTTTTTTTTTTTTACAATAACGTATGGAAGAGTTGGCATACTTTTTAGCAGGGTTTAGTACACATTCCCATAGGAGGTTACAGTACATTTCTGTCTATGCTGTAGGTAGCACTGTAGTTCTGCAAGATGCAAGATATGTTTTGATTGCTGTGACTGCATATAAACAGAATCAGTGACTCGCAGAAAACAGGAACAAGGGCTATGTTCTTGGTTCGCAAAATCTCATTTTCTAGTCTCTTCTGTTTTACATCTTCAGTAAAGATTTCTTTAATTACTACCCTAACTGTGGGAAAGGTTTATCATTTGAAACGTTACCTCAAATAATTAGCTGAAAGCAAACCGTTATTTATTAAATAAAGCAGGTACAACAGCTGTTTTCTTCAATTCCTTTTTTTCCAGATGACTGTAACGGTCATGGCTGGCTCCCTTAGCTCTTGGGCGCCCTATGCTGCTATCAGTTTCTGGTCTATGTTCAACTCCAGTGACAATATACCTCCTGAAATAAGTGTGCTGCCTTGTCTGCTTGCAAAATCATCAACAGTGTACAGCCCATTAATCTACTACGCTTTCAGCAAAACCTTCAGGAGGGAAATCAAGGAGCTGAAATGCTGCTGCCTTTGCCAGATCGACCTGTTGAACAATCCAGCTGAAAATGAACTGAGAGTGAGGTGGAGTGGACGAAACAATGGGCAAATCCAACCATTCTCTGAATAAAACAACCACCCTGAAATGATTGAATGAAACCATCACGTGATTTCCCCTGCTATTCTATGGAAATGCACTTATTATGTTCCATCAGTGTGTTCTGATTTTTTTTTTTTTTTCAGATTAGTTGGTTTACTACATGTAGCTCATTCTCGTTTCTAGTTCACTGAGACAAAGCTTTTTTTAATTTTTTTCTCATACACAATTGCAAAATTAAAGATCGTAAGCAGCCGTTAATGCAAAAGAGCCGCCAGAGGGCGCGCTCTCAACACACAGTAACATAAATGTATATTCTTATCTGTTATTTTCTGTACAGTATAGTATATATTGTAGTAGGGATATGTGTTTTACTTTTCAAATGTGTTAATTTCTGTGATCTCTGTACCTGTATGAATTGTGAATGCCTTTATTTATCTATTCTGTAAATGCATGTACTTGGTCATATCTCTAAGATCACACGGTCTGTCTTTGTACCTAGCTGCTCTCAGTATCCCAATGTCTTTTGTATATGTTGGTCTTGTACTATAATCCTTTGCATTTCCTTTGCCACAAATGATATCTCTCCACTCGCCGTAATAAATTGATATCCTAAAAAAGCAGAATTAAAAGGTGTATCATCATACCAGTCTTGGCAATCGTTGTTTAAATTAATTTTTGTGGTAAAATAGGAAGAAAAAAATAGTCATACTGAAACATTCGGCATTGGCTGTAAATGGAAGATCACATTGCTCATTAAAATCCTTTGTATGCGTTTGAAGATTGTCTTTTCAAGGATATACAGATATTTAAACATACCAAGTGAAAAATGTGTCAGAGTGGGATAAAGCATTGCATGTCATACCCGAACTTGTTCTGCTTCCTCTTACATTTTACGGTACCACTGAAGTTGTGCGATGTGTTTCCGATAACAATATTTTGTTTATATATGAAGAGAAACAATGGTCTGTTCAAGGATACAAACATATTTATTGAAGTAGATGGTCTACAATTATGTATTTTTCCTAAAACTTACTCTGGGTTGACTGCTTTATTCTCTAACATGTTACAGTGAGTTTCTTTATAATAAATATTTACGAAACTCTTCATTTCACTGGGTACGCTTAGCACTAGTTTTTAGCCATGTGCTTTATTCTAAGCCCTATTCACTGCCTCCCTTGTTGAAATTTCTTGCAACGGGTTTATAGTTGAGTTGAGCCTACACGCTTCGTACAACAAACCTAACTTGTGCTGAAGAGCGCCGCTAGCAAGTTTCATCGAAACTGGATGTGCGGTTCGCTACATATATATTCAAAAGAGGGTTAACCTTTGAATTGACAAATAGTTTCTAAATACCCCCAAATAATTTGTGTTAAAGAGTATTCTCAACATGTTTCATCACAAGAAACCCAGATGGACAGACAGACAGAGAGCCCCCATTTTGCATTTCCATCAACTACATAGATCTCAAATGTGCAGTTTTTCAAGAAACATGTTATTGCAAACATGTATGTTCTCTTTAAAACACACATCAGGTTAATGACCGTTTGTGAGTTTGTTTGCCTTGCCTTCCAGGAAGTATGTCTTTACTTTGTTTTTTTGTTTTTTTGTTTTTTTTTCTTGGTTATTTCACCCCAGCAGTGTATTCTGGGTCAAAGCATGTTACTGGCTGAAAGCATGTCAGTCATTAAGGTAAACAGCTGATGGGTTATTGACAGGAAAGAAGCCAGGGGAAAGCATGGCTTTCAAACTCTAGTGTTGTACCATATATCATGTTTTAAAAAGAAAAATATCTGTTTGTTAAAACATGCATTTCTTTTTAAAAACTGCATATATCTGACCTATATATAATGAATGGATGTGCATGGCAGAGAAAATTCATGGCACTATTTTGTTAGCTGCAATTAGTTTAATAGGCTAATGCAGACAACAGTGGTGTACAGTATGTAGATCTAAGTAACAGCTGGTGTGAGAAAAAAGGGGGAAACATGGCATCAGATCTCAGCTGGGAAAACCTTCCACAATGAAGATGATTTCACAACATTAGATAAGAAAGAGATTCACACAATAAAATGGTGAAATTTAACTTGGAGGTGTAACAGATTATGTTTGCCATGATGCTACTGTTAAAGATACTGGGGAGGTAATAAGAGAGGAACTACGTGTAAAGAGGATCTACAACAACCTGTTTAAACAGATCTGTAGTTCAATAGGAACAATGTAGGCTTTGATTGAAGTGGATTTAAAAAGGTTTGGCCCAGTGGTCTAACTCTGCCGCAGCAGAGGGGTAATGCCTGACAATGTCAAGACTGCTTGGATGGAGTGAAGAGACTCAACAGCGTTGATAAAGTGAAAACCAAGTGTATGAGCCAACCTTCATTTATAGAGTATAATGAGAAGATTGTGACAAATCGGTTGGCTCTAGTGCAACAAGCAAGCTTGTAAGGCACAAATATCAAATTCGTAAGCAATATGTCACTGTTCTGTTTGTTACCCAGGATTCTACCATTTGCAATGCTGTGATGAACTTACAGCTTGCAAGCTCCTTTAGTAGTTCTAATCCCAGAGTTTGTAACAAAATAATTCCCAATGAGAATTGCTTTTTGGCCTAGATACAGTACTATCCAGTATGCCTGCTTAAAGTACAATAAGCATATTATTCATCTGACCTTTAAGCTTGTCCTTGGTTGCCGCACTAAATCTTCAGTGACTGTCTTTCTAATTTACTTTTGCACTTTGTGCCTGGTAATCTTCAAACCCCCGGGACAATCAAAGCCATATAATAATTAGAACAAATGTAAGGTTGTGTTCTACAGATAGATTAAACAATGTTCTCAAGGCAGATGTGAGGTGTGAGTATCACATCACTGTTATAGTTCTGTCAATGACATTCATACTTCCTATGTACTCTAGTGACTCTTTTAGGCATGTCGAGAGCATCTCCCTGTCTTAATGACTGCTTTCATTTCAGCTAGAGTCTTACCAGGCAGGATATTGTGATAGTGGAAGCACTAGCAGCCTAACAGCTTACTGTTACCTTTGTTTGCCAAACAGTGACAGCGCAAATGTATGCTGGAAGCGTTTCTCATGTGTTCAAGACTGCCTACAGACTTCATGGACCCTGGGGAAGGACAGGTATGTAATAAACACACAGCCAACGAGTCTCACTATATATTTCAAATACTGAATTTAAAATAAATAATGAGTAATACGACATTGCCTCCACTGCTTAAACAACATTTTTGTGTCGCCGTCTCCGGGCACCCTTCGGGGGAGCGTGACCCGGGGAAATATATCCAGCCTCCCGGCCTGGATGCGACTGCACCAACTCTGTTGGTCAGCTGCTGTATGTATTGGTATCAATTACAGCTGTACAGTGAAAATCTATTAAAAATAAATTAAAAGCAAGCAGGATTTAGACAGCCCCAAGTCCTTCTCAACACAATTACCAAGAAAACATTACATATATATGCTATGTCTAATAAACACATTTACATTTAATTTTCTCGAATATTAATAAAAACAATTGTATTAACGCACTGTGCACCTTGGACAATCACAGAACGCAAATTTGTAGTAAAATCCAATATGGCTGCCAAACCATGTGACCAATCGCATTCTTTCAGCTGTGGACATTAGTTCCTATTGGCCTCTACAACTCTGTGAAATTTCAAGTGTTTTCGTGCAATGGTTTTCATTTTATGGAACTTAAGGTTTTGTTGGCGGAAAGAAAAAAAAAAATCTTAACAACAGCATGGGCACGGAAGCCTAAAAAACATCTTAACATAAAACTTGAAAAAAGGATGCTAAACATAAAAGAAGTAAAAGCAGTGAAAAAAATGTAAATCCTTAATATTTAAAATGTTATGGTGATCATCATCATTATAATAAATTGAATCTTGTTCACAGCAACAAACTTTACCTGTCTTGATATCTGTTGCACTTAATTCATTGATTGTTTTTTTCCGTATCAATCATCAACAATAAGTGATCGTGAATCTTGCCAGTGGGAGCCTGTGCAGATGCATGCTAATTATAATATTGTGGTCCCTGTTCACAAGGACCTTAAGTCTGCTTTAAGGAATGTGTTTTTAGGGATTATTTTTTGTCAAGTGTTTTTTTTTTTTTTTTTTTTTTATTATTATGTATATATTTAAATAAAAATTCTGATCACAGATGAAAGTAGTGTTCATCACAAGTAAACTTGTAAATTTGAAGAAATTTTGAAACAAATGGTATATATATATATATATATATATATATATATATATATATATATATATATATATATATATATATATATATACATATATACACACACACACACACACACACACACACACACACACACACACACACACACACACACACACAGTATTATCACATATATGGGAAGTGTCGATTATATTGAAGAATACCCCAAACTATAAAATATTGTGCCAATATAAAAATATATACAATATGGTAATTGGCACATTTCTATTGATTCTACATGTACTGATAATACACTGAAAATAATAGTTTCTAGTTTCATAATGATTAGAAAGTATATCTGTTGCTCTTAGCAAACTTTGCATATGGAACCGCAATTACGTGTAGTAGAGTATTTTAGTGACTGCAGATCAAGATTAGCTGTCAGAGGCGCTGAGTAAATCATTGTTAGAAATCGGTCACGCGCAGCACCTGCAGTATAGGCTTTGAACAAAAGGCAAGCTTAGACACTGTAATACCGTTGTGGTGTCTATATTCAGATGAGAACACTAGGCTTTTGCAACCTGTTACACATCTCAGTCCCCCTAAGCTACAGAGACAGCCAAAACGCCTAGCTAACATGGAAAACGAATACAGTCAAAACATCTACCAGAACATTGAAGGACAAGGTGAGGTACCGGTACTTTATGAGTCTATCGATGATATAGCGCAGACCCAAAATCATAACCAATACGAGAATAACCCCATGGCAGAAGACGACACTCCAGCTGAAAGGAAAGCTACGAGTTCTTCCGAGAAAATTTACGATGAAGTTGCTGAGGAAGTTCCGGATTCCACGTCCTCAGCTAGCCCCACTGAATACATGGACATCCGACAAACCCCAGTTGAGAACAGGCTAGCTTCATTTGAGCAAAGCGTGGACGGGAAAAATAGCTCATTAGGTTCATCCGTAGGCTCGTCTTCCTCTCATCAAGGTGATGAAAACGGTCAAGGTGATCAAGGTGATGCTGACGAATATGACGAAATATCAAGCCCAACAGAGGTGGTAGACGACAATGCCATGGACGAGATGCTTATGGCGTACAGACTGCCGTCCAGTGGCACCACTGCAGCTGAGGAGATGAGTGACCAGGAGACAACTGGTGACAGCAACAATAATATCGAGGAGAACGACAACTCCGAGCAGGAACAGATGGCAATCACACTGTTCGTCAAGGTAACGCACTTTTAAACTTATAGCCATATCATGTCGTGTGTTTCACACATGCATTCATCGACTTGGTGCAACTTCAGTGTGTGTGTGGGCGGGTATTACTGTAATTGTCGGGTGAAAATTTGAGAAAATGCCCGCACAAAGGCAGTAACTCCTGAAAAAAAAATGACGTTGTGGGAACGTCCCCACTTTGTAAAACACTATTTTAACAACTAAATATGCCTTTTAAAAAAAAGGCCAAAATATTTAGTTTGTTGTCGACATTCACCCTGTGTGGTTTTGTCTGACTTGAGTTAGAAATAGTAAATTAAAATATAGTAAGAGTCAATGAGAAGTCCCCACAAACACTGGAGTGCAAATGCGTGTGTGAGAGTGTGATATGCACAAAAATGCACGAGACGTTGGGGATCCAAGACGTTTAGAATACAAAAAGTTTGATATTACACCTGCATTCTTGTCAACACGATACCTAAAAGTGTGTGTGTGTGTGTGTGTGTGTGTGTGTGTGTGTGTGTGTGTGTCTCTCTCTCTCTCTCTCTCTCTCTCTCTCTCTCTCTCTCTCTCTCTCTCTCTCTCTCTATATATATATATATATATATATATATATATATATATATATATATATATATATATATACACACACACACTAATAAAAGCGTTTAAGATTTGTAACCTGTTTATCCGTTTTACTATTTTTTGGCTATTTGCACTGTGCTGTTCTGTTAATCAGTTATCACTGCAGTAGATGGTGTGTTTAATCCAGGTGTTAACTGTATTCTGGACTTTGAAGTAAAAGTAAAGGCCTTATTCTGTGTGGATGAGAATGAAATTAATTTGGGACTTTTTCACATTTCTGCTTTGTGCTTTGTGCTTACTCAATCATATTGTATTATTATTATTATTATTATTATTATTATTATTATTATTATTATTATTATTATTATTATTGATTTCTTAGCAGACACCCTTAACTAGGGCAAATTACAGTTGTATACACAAAATACATATCAAGGGCATTGTATTGGACACTTGCAAGTGTTACATTTTGTTCTGGAGTCCTTTTAAAACACCAGTATGGAATTTTAACAAAGGAAAACTGAAAATCAACATATCTTTTTCATTTCACCTCATACCGCATGTTCAGATAAGACTTATCTTGTGATCAGTGAAGTGATACAAGGCTTTATTCTTTCAGTTTATAAAATGAGAACTCTCAAGAGCACTTTGAGTGTGTGTGGCTGGTGTTTATTGGCTAAGAGATTATAATTACAACAAAACTGTAAAACAGTTATCAATCCTGTTGTTTTTATTCTTTGTCATTTCTTTTGAATTCTCTGGATTTGATCAAGCTGAATAATTAAAAATACTAAGTTATAAGACACTGCATATACGGAATAGTTTTCCCAAAATGCATTTTGAATGCCAGATGAATCCCTTTTCCACCCAAAAGCCTCGTGTCACTCAATTACTTCTACTACGGACATTAATGCTTAATTGCAGTCTGAGGATGCTGATGGGTTTACTTCTGACCACCACAACAGACTTGTTCTAAAATATATTAGGGTTAATTTGAGGTATGATAAGCCTTTGTGTATAGAGTGGAATAGTGCACAGTAGATATAATGAGGTTCAATTAACAAATTTGACAAAAGAACTTCCCAGATGTTACAGTTCCAAAGTCTGCTAATAGAATGTTGTTTTGTTCAAATGCAAAGTTCAAGAGCAAAGTGAGGTTTCTGTGAAAGCTGCAGAGTCCCCTTCCCTCACCAGCACCCCTGAACACATGGGTGGCAGATTTTTCAGTTCCCCTAATTAAAGGACAAGGTGAACACAATATGCATTAAAAGTTGTCAAACTCCAGGCTGGTGGGGGATGAGCATGCTAGTACTGGGAAGGGTCTAAATGCAAAGTGCATTCCAGGGCCATCCAATCTCGGCTGATCGACTCCAGCAGCTTACAGCCAATAATCTTGAAGAGAACAGCAACTCGAATCTGGGTTTATCCCTCTACATCAACTTACGTTAATTGCAAGTAGTGAGGCAGTGTGCCATAAATTTAATACAGTAGTGCTGTAGTACCCATGATCAAGCCCGTCTGAGCACAAAACAAAAATGATCTTTTCTTCAAGGTAGAGCTTGGCCGTCTGTTAACTTGTTTTGTTTTCCGTGTTCCAGGTTGATAGTTAATGGAAAGGTAATTGACTTTGTTAGCTTTTGTTTTGATAGTTGATGAATGAGAAAGGTTTTTCAGATTTTAGTAGCTGAAGGTACTCTAGCCATTTGCAAGTTTGCCTCGATAATCTTTATTTTGATGGTGTATTCTCTATACAAATTTGCTCATGGTTTATTGTATATGACTTAAGTATGTTAGTGGTTAGTTATTCATATTGATATTGTCCTTTGAACCTTCTGGCACGGCATTTCATCTTTTATTAGCATAGTAAATCATATTGATTGGAACAGTTTAAAGCATTCCGCTCACTGTGTGCAAGTTATAGCAACTGCTGATTATTAAACATAATCTATCACACAGTCCATAGTGCAAAGGAAAGGTACAGAGAGTATATTGGGTGTTACTTATTCACACTTTACATCTGCCACACCTATCACAAGTAAGGTAATAAGACGCTCTTCAATAGTTACTCACTTTTGGGGAATGTGAAACAGCAACAGTGTTGCACATTCATGTCTATTTTTATACTACAATATTTCGCATGGTGTCTGTTTTCTTCTTTATTGAAAAAAAAGCTTTTTGTGCTCTTTGTGTTCTCTCATGTTCTGTTAATACGCCCTTCAAAGTGACACAAGCTTCACCCCTTGAAACCAGATTGTTATTATGTCACTCAGACAAGTACTAATGCTCAGCTGGTACTACAAAAGAAGACTATGTATTACCTTCATTCTCTGTAAAGTAAAAGCTTAGGAAGCAAAACAAAAATGTAAAAAGGGACTCTTTGCAAGTTGTGGTTTTGCTTTAGATCATATGATAGAAAACACCTTTAAAAAAACAAAGGTAGTAATGGCCCATACTCTATTTGGATTACTTATTTTATATATATATATATATATATATATATATATATATATATATATATATATATATATATATATATATAAAATAAGTAATCCAAATAGAGTATGGGCCATTACTACCTTAGAAACAATGCTAACAAAACAGCATTATTTAATGTGCTTTTATCTGCAACATTTGGAATAAAATCACACAAGATATCTGTGTTTTCCAAAATTGTGTACACATACTAAAGTGCTATTGATTTTTTTTTTTTTCTGATAACAAAACATTCATGCTTTCACCTTCACAAGTAGATACTGGCAAGTGTTTTGTTTTGTAGCACACTCATCACACACTGTACAGCGATGTTTCTGTTGGGAAAGGAGTATTCTTACATGGAGCTTTGTATTTTGGGAAGGGGTATGGCAGAGATTGTTCAGAAATGTTATTTTTTATCTTTTTCAGAAGCACTATAGTATATGGAATTTATTGATAAGGCTTAATACACACTAATCTGCTTCCTAAGTGTTATTTCTCTGCAGTCTTTGCTCACATTTACTTCATCGAAACACACTGTGGCATACATTGTAAGTAAAGCTGCATGTTACATCTGGGCCTAAGCCTACATACTGACAAATCGGTTGAACTTCTCTTGCACAAGAGAATCACAGCACTCCCAGAGTGCTTAACTGACATACTGCTATCTCATTGAGATGCACAGTCCCCAGGTCCACAAGTCCTGGAGACAACACTTCAACACATGCACATCATGTAGCCCTTTCCAGTCTGGAACAGTGCTATTAGTTCCAGACTGCATGTTGCGTATGATTCCTCTATTATCTCACATCGTCCACTTGGTATGAAGTCATCATTATACTAAAGGTCTGGGGCTGCGTGTAAAGTGCAGATTGACTACCATTTCAAAAAGTTAAGATTGTGAGACCAATATTAGGGACTTATTTCCTTAATTTTATTGACTGGCACAACCACCCAGGGGTTCCCATGACATCTTGATTGAGAACCCCTACCCCATGAATCCATAGCAACGTGAGATGTTGTTTTCCCTACAACCATCCCCTGTCACTGTAAAATGTACTGCTAGTGTAAAAATTGTAAATGTACTGTATATTGTAAATATATTATGAAATACAGTAACCCACAGCACCTATGACACATTGTTTACTGTAAATAGAGTGATCTCTTGGCCTTGGAAACATTGTTGTTTGGGTCATTTGGGAGAAAATATTTCTGTATGTACTGCAGGCCCCTAGGTACCGAGTTTGAGAACCCCTATAGTATCTTAATATTAGGATTGTCATATGGAAAAGGACAGTGACTATAACGGTTGTTCTGAGCACTGCTGCTTAAATATTTAATTTCCTTGTTCCTGGTAAGTCATTTAATAACATCGCAGGAATTCAGGTAGCAAGTTGACAGTTCAGCACACTAGTGTTCAGAGCATCACCACTTTGTGAACAATACAGTAAATCAATTTTCACACAGAATAGATCTTTACATATCATTTCTATCAATTCTTTGTACATTTTTTTGTAGCTTTTGTTTCCATGACACCCCATTTTCAACAGTTTTTTTTTTTTTTTAATCATATAATCATATTTATAAAAAATATGTTATAATATATTATATTATAGTAAATTAAAATATATTATAGTAAATAAAAAATGAACACAGCAGTTGTATCCAAATATTCACCAGTTTTACATTTTCTTCATACTGTCATAACCAAGACCACACAACATTAGTAACAGGGAGATTGTTTAGCATTGCAGAACTGAGGAACAAGTCAAATGCAATTTTCCTTTTTTACACCAAGTCGCTGGAACTCTGTAGCAGGTATTGTTTAGTCTGTAGTTTTTTAAAGGCCACTTCAGAGTTACTCACCTGTATATCTTTGTAATAGGTGAAGGGCAGTTAGAAAATGTATTTAAACTCTTGATTTTTTTTATTTCTATGACAAGTAGCTCTAGTGACCCATATTGTTGTCATGTAATTAATTCACTGCAGTAATCTTAATTGCAAGCATGCAAAGTGGTTGATAACTAAGATGTTTTGTTCCCACCATTATGAATAAAATAACAAAGAATCCCTGCAGTCCGTTTCCTGAGAGTCTTTGAAATTCTTAATTCATGGTTCATAAAGATACCATGACAACAGCATGCAGCATTAGAACATATCCTGATGATTACATCCTGTAGCTAATAATATTGATATACCGGCCCTATCTGTGGTGGATAAGAAGATGAGAATCTAAATCACAAGGATGGCAGGTAAAGATTATGTAAAGCTGTAAAGGACTAGGCCAGATTATGGTTTTCTTATTTTTTTCATTTTCTTATTAAAACTGCTTTGTTTTATGAAAAATAACACAGAACTCTGTATCTATGTACAAGGTGGGTCAAGCTGCAAAAAACAGTAATAATAACACATGTGACAGCACTGCAAGGGGAAGCTCTCATGGGTGCCTGCCTGCCAGCACTGTGCTGGTGTAATATAATCAAGGTCCTCACATTAACCTCAGTATCAGTACTAAATTATGTTAAACAGCCTTGATATGCGCTAAATTTATTTCATTATTTATATAAATGTATCTACCAGAAGGTATCTAATGTGAAGCCGTGCATTTTCACATGCTTAAATCTGTCAAATAGTGAATTAAAATAGTTACAAAATGACCTACAGCACAAACCTAGTATAAAATATAAATTATATAAAAATATATATAATAAAAATTGGCAATAACTGAAAATTGATAACCAGCTTTTCTTGTTAAAAGTTTTCCCAGAGTGCAGTATTGTTTTATACGGTTATAAATAGCATTTAGGTGTTAAAAGTTTCCCTTCTCTCTTTGTTATTACTATACTGTACACTATACATATAAATCTTTTGATAATCCTTACAGGAATGTATAAATAAGCAAATATAATATCGTGGGTGCTATGCAAAGAGAGGGAGGTCTCTGTGTTTAACATCAGAAGAATGCCTATATTTTGACCCAGATTGGTAGCATAGCAACAATATCACCATCACTAAATATTACTATTCGCTTCTTGCATCTTTATACAGGAACTCTGTTGTTTGTTAGCATTGAAATCAACTGGTCAATCCATAAAAGTGGTTTGACATGCAACTGCATGTATTTAAAAAAATGTGCAGTATCATACAGTACATTGTACTTCAGGGTAAATGTGATTTAGAGAGATATTTCCTTACAAATCAGTGGGCTGGAGTAAAGGCAGGACATGAAGCATATTGTAATTCATGGCTGAAGAGTAATTTTTGTTCCATTTGATGAATAGAATAGAAACAGTGATTTGTATTCCATCTAAAAATGATTTGCTGTGGTTTGTTTATTTTGATAACATACTTATCTGTTTAAGTTGTTTGTTTATATGGAGTACCTTAAGGGTGTTCTCTTACGTGGATAACTTTGAATCTGTAAGTTTGATATAATTTCTGATCATTTAATAATCTCATTAAAGCAGGTGAAAATCGCAATGAAAATGTGACCATTTTGATGTTCTGGTTTTGAGGTTGGTGCTGCAGGAGTTGAAGTACAGTTTTTAGAAAGGTTTTTCTTTTGTAAAAATGGAATTGCATTTTGTTGTAAAGACCTCGCCAATGTCCTGATTTTGTTTACTTTTTTTTTTTTTTTAGAACCACAGTTCAGATGTTAATCGCTGTCTAACTGGTCTGTGCCTTACTGTAATGTCTCCCCTCCTTACAGTTTAAATGACATTCTGCACATTTCAAACCTGTATTTGAATTCACTATTTGTCATGGAGCTGAAATTGGTTTCAAAATCTGTGGAGATATGAATATTGCTAAGCAAACACTCACCGTAACACTATCAGCAAAGCATTAAAGCACATTGATATGGCTACCAGAAAAGTTCACTAATGGAATTCCTAATGGCTATTATTACGATGTTAAAGCCCTAATTGCATGTACTGTTAATTATTAACAACTAGGTTTCCCAATGGATTTGTCTGTCAAATTCTCCTGGGTACTACTTATTGAACTGCCTTCACCTCGTAGGTACAGCATAACCTGCACACCAGGGGAGTTCGCTGAGTGACCTTGACTTCCTATCCACAGCTGCTAAAATGTACTGTACCACCGGCCTTTCTACAGCCTTACTCATAGTGATACAGAACATTATTCATCCTGACATATGTATTCTGTGATTGCGATAGTCAGTGCTGTACAAGAAGAATCGAGCCAGTTATTTTACAAAGCCTCAAAGTGTAGGTCATGCAGTGGTACATATGTTTTTGGTTTTTTTTAGAGGTTATAACACTTTTCTCTTTGGGGGACAACTCTAAAAAAAAAAATAAATAAATAAATAAATGCAACATTTTGATTTGGTACCCCCAACTAAAATCAGAGGAAAAGGCCAATCACACAATGTGCATTGCATATTGACTGTATCACAAACTTGTCTTTCTTAACAATAGTGAAAGACCCCCTTTTTATGTTAAGCACCAGTATTTGTTCATTTTAAATAATTGTTTAATTGTTTTAGGGGGACCCCCCCCACCCCAGATTACCTCTGCGTTCCCCATTTTAATAACCACCATCCTAAAACACGCCTGTAAAAGCACTGCACGCAGAACTACCACATCGTTAAGTGTGAAAATCACACAGAAATAAGGGACATCACAAGGAAATTGTGTGCACTTACGACATGAAAGCTAAATAAAGGTGGAGGGGAAAGTAGTTGCAGTTTGTCACCTACTGTAGATTGTGACAAGCCCGTGTTGGACTTTTTGGAGTCCCGTTATTGCTTAGTGCACAGTACATCTTCAGTTCAACACACTTTTCTCAAGCTTGCACCACACTGTACTTTTACAGGTGTATGTTTTGTTTAATTGTATCTACCTCTGCTTCAACCTGGTGGTTTATAATTTACTAAGCTTACTTCACTTTGCTATGCTTTTACCATTACATATCATTGTAAATAATTACAAGGGACCCACAAGCTTTTTTATGCTACTTATTAACTTTTGGTGTTCCAAAGTCATTTTGACCCTTCTCATCAAGGTTCTTTTTTATAGACAATATTAAACAGCCAAATGGACTTTGTATTTTTCCTTTTGTGCCTGCTAACCTATTTGAGCAGCTGAGGTGCAGTTTAGGGGTATTCTGTCTGGTATTAAACTTCAGCAGTATTGGTATATGTGTTGCTGGATGTCCATTTGAATGAGGTGCTTACTTCTCCCAGACCAACATATGGGAAAGAATAAATATTACTGTATACATAACATTGTGTTCATATTAGCTTGTCTGGTAGCCCATTTACACTCTTGTGGTGGACACCAGTAGTGACAAAGTGTTATGTCAGGGCTTCTCAAACTCAGTCCTGGGGACCCCCTGTAGCTTCTAGTTTTCATTCCAACCGAGCTCTCAATTACTTAATTAGACCGTTTATTGAACTGATAATTTGCTTAATTAGACTGTGACAGGGAGCGTGAGGATCTGAGCTGCAAATCTCCCTCCCGACCCAAGAGGGCACTAAGCAGAGGTACTTGCATGCCTGTTCAGAGATGGCCCGGCTTGGAGAGAGGGGCGGAAAAGGAAGTCGGCCATCTTGGTGCAGGGCGGAATGACCATATTAGGGGACAAAATCACTGTGATCAGCTGTGTTGCATTAGACAACTGGCAGGTGTGCTGAGTCGCGCTGATCATGGGGTGGAGTCCCCTGGTATATAAGGGCTGTATAATAATAATAATTGCGGTAATACTGGAGCTAGGTTCCTGAGCTGTGTGTTTGTTTATTTGGTTATTTTTGTGCTACGTGTTTGTGTTTATTGTCAGAGTGATCCCTGACGCCAAGGAGCTGCCGCACCACTGCCAGCACTTTTCACCTTGGACACCACACAACCGGGACAACAGAACTGGACACTTAAGCACCTGAGCACCTGCACTTTTCACCACCCCAGAAGTGCACCCAAGGAGCTGAGAGGGACTCGCTCTGTTGGGACTTATGATTTATATTTTTGTTGCTTTGAACTGTGTTTTTTTGTTAATAAAGTTCACCCTACCATTGTGGTAGGGTATTTGCAAATTCAAAAGTGACTCTGTGACGTCTGCTCCACACCCACACCCACTGCACCGTCACATAGACCTTTTTAATTCTTTTCAGCTATTGAATAGTTGCATGTTAGCTATAGCATTTTATAAGTAACTTGAACTGCAACTGTTTAAGAGCTGAAAACAAGTAAAAGTCTAGTTAAGTAATTGAGAGCTCGGTTAGAATGAAAACCAGCAGACACAGGGGGTCCCCAGGGTCAAGTTTGAGAAGCCCTGTGTTATGTGATCTCAGAAGAGGATGGAAGAAGGGAGACAGAGCATATCAGGACTTGCTTAGTGATGTTTAACATACATAAATAAGGCTAAATTGACCTTGGGGTAGAAACTGCACTACCCTTGCACACAAAAAATAGCAACTACAGTGGCTTTTAACATAAGCATTGTCCAATTCAGAAAATTTGCAGTTTGAATTCTTTCAGAGTTTTACACTATCCTCAACTCCTCACTAGAGGGCTCCATTTCCTGTGCTGTGAGAGACATGGAACAGACCAGAATGAAATAGATGACTGAAGGGAAGTGTTTGGTCTTTTGCCGGATGGAGCACAAGAATGCCACTGGCACATCAGAGGCTGCAATAATGTGGTCCCATGTGTTTGTGTTATAATAAATACCTAATGCGTGTAGGTCAGCTTCTATCTCTGACTCCTGGGGAGGCGATTTAACAAATTGTGCGTTTGCTTACCCTGAGCCGACAGCAAAGGCCTCATGGGGGCTTGTGCAACAGCCAGGCTTTCAGATTCTGCTCCTGCCTGCCGGTTTGTAAACCCAGCAGTGGTTGTGATTGAATATCAAATTGTACGCTAATGAACCTCTCTGGTTATCAGGAATTTCGGTCATCCGAATTTATCTATAGATAAGGGAGAAGGGCTAAAAAAAATCCCACCAGGAAAGTGATAACCAGTCTTACTCAGAGTTCACCTTGGAAACTCAGGGCATATTTTATTACTATTCTTAGCAACAGAAAGCTGTTGAATATCTAGGCTCAACTGTAAACAGTTACTCACTAGGAATGCGTATCTTATTTATTGCCCAATTTTGTTATCTTAATTTGGGCACATAAAAAAATGTGAATGCATTTGTCCAGAGCACGTACATTGTTGAACAGTTACATTTCTGAATATTTAAGAGGCTGGGGATAATAGATTGGCTTGGAGTCCATTATAAGTGGGTTAAAGACAGCCAGGGGTTTGAATGAAGTGACAAATTGTGTCACTGAGACAATAGATTTTTAATTAGCATTCTAGATTTAATAAGAGAGCTATTTGAGGAAGTTAACAATGGAAAGCAGGTGTCTGTATACATTGCGTTTTTAGTCTTGACTTGAAAACTGTAACGATCCCAGCTTCTCTGATAAATGAAGGCAGAGCATTCCATAATTTAGGAGATTTACAAGAAAAAGCCCTACCTCCCGTGTTGCTTTTGTTGACCCTAGGAATAACTCGTCACCCTGTATCCTGTGATGTCAGAGTGCAGTTTGGAAGATACTGGGTAAGTAACTCCTGCAAATAACTAGGTGCTAATCCATTCAGGGCCTTGTAAGTTAACAGCAAAATCAATTCTATACTGCACAGGGAGTCAGTGTAAAGAGGCCAAAACTTGGGTACTATGTTCACTTTTCCTGGTTTTATTTAGAATTCTAGTGGCGGTATTTTGAACAAACTGCAAGCAGGCTACCACACAATTTGGGACACCAGAAAAAAGTGTATTACAATAAACAATTCTAGATGAAACAAAGGCATGCCTTAGTCTCTCGTGATCAGATACGGAAATAATCGGTCTAAGTTTAGCTATATTTCTCAAATGGTAAAAAGATACTTTAGTAACGCCCCTAATATTAGTCTCAAATGAGAGACCAGGATCAAAGATGACGCCCAAACTCTTAATTTCTAGTTTAAGTTTTGATGATAGGCTGCAAAGGTCAAGCTCATGTAATCCCACATTTCTTTTTGTTTGTTCTGTTTGAGCCCACCAGCATAACCTCTGTTTTATCTGAACTGATAGGGCAGATAGGGCAAAAATAGTTTGTATGTAAGCCCAGAGTAGCTCATAGGTGCCAGAAATGACACATAACTTTAGTGCAATGAGGTTTGGCCTCTGACTGAAACTGTACATTTTATAAACAAGAGTGTTGCTACAATATACTAATCTACTAATCAGATTAAGATCTCTGCTCAAATGACTCTACCAGTAAGGTTTGAACAGTTTTGTTGTGGCTGTTGTAGCAAGCAGATATTACATTCCCCAGATGATATCAAGACCTCCTTTAAGCACTGCTCTTTCCTGCTAGTGGAGTCCTGGTTATAAAATTCATGAGTGGCTACAGCACTATGTTTTCCAGGTTTTGACAGTTGCTTATCAATACTAAAAGAAAGTAATGTTTTAGACAGACATCCCTCAATTCTAGCAGATTTCAAGGGCGTGGTCTTTTACGAAAATGACGCCGTTCATAATCTATTTGGGTTTCATATAAGTGCACTCAATAGTGAAACTGAGTCTGCGGTATGCAAATTCCAGCAGGTGGTATCTCATTAAAAAGCCTCAACAGGAAGTTTTGCTAAGCAAAGTTGGAAAAAAGGAAAACTATAGAAGTAAATATGTGTGTGTGTGTGTGTGTGTGTGTGTGTGTGTGTTTCCACCTGCTAAATGTACCTGTGCTGTGAACTGAGACAAGGGGAGCATTTTTGATCATCGTTGGCCAGTTCTTTAATTGAATAGGTTAATATTTATTTTAGTATGCATTTCTTGACTACTGCTAACTCCCTAGCCTATTTTCATACTCCAGTAACTTCTAATCAGCTGCAAGTGCATTTTCTAATGTGAACACAGTGAGTGGCACTCATGGGATTCTGTGTTGTTATAACAGTCTTGATCAACATCATGACAATTATTCTCAGGAGGTTGTTTGAATCCCAGCTCTGCTATTTGTTCCACGGTTCAACCTGGCAAATCACACAGAATATGTCAAGACTGTTTTAAGAATGGACATGTTGTGTCCACCAGCCATGCATTCTCATATATGATTGATCGACAAAACATACGCCATTGACCTAATGGCGAATTAGTCTTTGAGCATCTGTCTTTTTTTAATAAAAGTAGGGTGACATCAGTGTATCATCTCAGTGCCTTTTCACACCCACATGTACAGTATAAGTAAAATGATTATTTCCTGTAATGATTGTATTCATTATTCACTGTAATCTCAAAGTGAACCAAATTAAAGGTATACAAACAGGTATGTAAGAAGATGTGCCTGTTTGCTGTGCCACCATTGCATTTTTAATGCTCTTTCCCTCCTATGTTTAAAACCACGGCTTACTGATGGAACACTCTTTCAGTGGACTGCAGTGATCATTTCAGACAAACTATGTTAAATACATAAATAAAAAGGTTATAGTATATAGTTGTGATAATGACACTACTGTGGCATTTTCCTCTAATAATGGAACTCGTTTGTTCAGAAAATAAATTGACACAAGAGTTCTGTCATATTATTTTCTCTTGACAGACCACAACACTGCTATTATCCCTTATAAAACAAATAGGCTAAACTTATGTATTTATTTAAAGCTTCAAAGTTGTTGATCTGAAGATAGATTCAAGCTGTGCTAAAGGTATTGGGTAGCCTTAATTTGTTCATTCATATTACCTATTGATTTGTCAGGCTTGATAAGCAGCAAAATCAGAAGGTCATCTAAAGAACTCCATTCAGAGTTACTGGTACCTGCTGATATATGGTCTTCCCCTTCTCTGTCATGAACAGGGGAGCAGAGAATTTAAGATGCGTTTACCATAACCCTTAGAAGTGGAGTCTCTCAATAACAATATTAATGAGCTACCAGTGCTAAGAACTTAGATGGGGGTTTCCTGCTGTGTGTCACCCAAAAATCTACTGTGCATATTGGACAGTTAAAACTCACTCACTGTATGCTGGTAGCTTTCATCTTTTCCACTTAAATTTCTTATGCATCATTTTTGGTCAGCGATTGTAAGAATTTCCTGGGGTAAGAAGTATTTTAGGTGCAGATGCCGTAGTCAAAAAGCATTAGTGTGGCAGCACATATGGATTTTACAATGTTAAGCATTTACTTGCCTAGAGCACTGTTCAGTGGTACAATGTTGTCACCAGTTCATGACTGTTGTTTTTGGGTGATTATTCCAAGTGATGAAGTGTTGCAGAATATAATGGATTTGTGTTTTAGGAAACGCTGCATGTCCAGTCATCATAAACAATCTGCATAAACGCTATAATCTATTCGATCAATGTTCATCTTTTCTTTATTGTGAGTTTTTTTTTTTTATGGGGAATTTTCTGTTTTTTTACACTCAAGAGACCATATTCTTTCAAGTTTCCAGAACACTATATTGGGATTATAAATTATATGCAATGAAGTGGAGAGAATCAGATGGCAAAAAGTAGCAAGAGGCTTGTGGACCAGCAGCAGAAAATCAGATGCTAACCATAGCTGATCTGCACTGACACAACAAGCAGATGGCACATGTACATCCAGGCACGCCAGTGATTGGTTATTCTGTGAGTCCCACTCGCTATCAGACATGGTCTTTACAGGCTGTATTCTATGATTCTCGCAATAAGGTTCAAATACAGGTGTTGTTTTAAACCTCTGGACCGATGCATGATACAGATCTTTTTTTTATTTTTTTGCACAATACCTTATTAAATTAAATCTGATAGATACAACCTTTAGATTAGGCTATAGGGGATGCTTTGTTTTTGTTCACATTTGTAGTTGTTTTCGGGAGCTTCAGCAGGGATAATTAAATAGGAATTAAAAAGGAACTGGTTGGATCAAAGTCCTGCAATGACAAGGAGAGCCAAGGATGCAGTTTGCTGGTTTAAAACATTGTCAGAAAGAGTGTTTACTGATTAAGCTATAGCCTTTCACCAGAGATAGCTAGATCCTTAGAATGATGCATCCCAGTATGCCTTTTGTTATTGCAGAAATGTAATTAATCATAGGCTGCTTCATTTTGTTATGATTGCTTTTACTCTAGAAGATCTACATCAACCTTCATTTTCTCTCTTGGGATTAATAATGAGAAGAAAAAAGAAAATCCACTTGAAGCTTCACAGCACTGGCTCCTCCCTCTGATCAGTCTGCCCTCCTGTCTTTACTCCTGGCTATTTTTGGCTTCATCCTGACAGTGTGCTCTGGTAGCACTAACAGCTGGGTATAAGGTAAAAACAAAACAACACTGAGCACACACTTGTTGCTCCTTTAGGACCGCTAACTTAGGCAATAAAAAAAAAAAAAAGTTACTGCAAGGGAAAAGTTTATATAAGAGAAATTTTAATTACAGCTGTCCTGATAGACAGAGTGTGATTACAATGTTGTTGATGTTTAATGTGGCTTTATACTGAAGACATTTACAGAATATAAAGAACATTTTAAAAAATGACAGACCCTGCTCCTTCAAATGGAGAAGACCCTGAAATTGAGCTGTTTGTCAAGGTAAGAGGCTGGTGCAGTACCAGCTCATTTGATACCAGTTGGCAGACTTTTGAAGTATACAGCAGCATTGTATCTTTTAAGAGTGCTCTAAGCCTATCCATAATGTAATTTTATACAGCATGAAAGTTAATCTAAGAATGTTAATAGTTAAAAGGTGATGGATAATGTAACTGTGTTTGACTTTGTGTTGTCATGGTTAATTAATTATACATAGATGCATTTCTGTTAACTTTTTGACAGTAACCTATATTTCTAATGCTGTTATGAAGCCATTCTCTTATCTTTACAGTACCTTGAGTGAAGGTCCTACTTGGTATTATATTCATACGTAGTCATGAGCAGGGCATTATATTGAGTGCCTGTGGAAAAGTGGCTTGCAGTGTACAGGTGCAGCGGTGATGCGGTGATTAATGAAAAGGCAGACAAAAGAATCCAAGTGTAACAGTGTTTTTTTAATTATAATCCCGGTCTGGCAACTGCAAATAATAAATCCCAGGCAGTACCCAGAAATGAGTATTGCACTGTTCAAAAGAAAGAAATTGCAGTTCCAAATGATAAGCAAATTCAATTTCGGCACACACAATACACAAACACAGTCACCAGTCCTGGGTGCATGTTACAGTGCTCGTGGTGCAGGTACAATTTAATTTGTGATACAAGTGCAGTGCTGTTCCGGGTTCATGCTGGCCCTCGGCGACAGCTCTGGAAATGTGTTAGCCGTCTACTAATAATAACAAACAGTAAATTAGTGACAAACAAACAAAACACTTGTGGTACAAATAATCACAACTCTGTTCCTTCCGGGTCGTTTCTCTAACCAAAACAAAGGAACAAAATATGTTGCTTCGTCCCTTATTTGTAGCGTCACACATGACCTCTTGGCAAACGATCACAGCCGCTGCTTCAATCCGGGCTGCCACATCATTTCCCTTCGGGGTCGATGAGTTAGTGCACTGAAGCTCAGCCCCCTTTCTAGATAACTGACTTCCTTTTAACCCTAGGAATGAAGTGTCAGGCCAAACAGTCCAGGGTACTCTGTTCCCATTACTGTTCGGGAGGGAGATTTACCACCAAAGATCATTCTATTTCTGTCACAGTGCCATATGGTAATCTGTGTTTGTGCCTGGAGTGACTCTTGGATGAAGGTGTTGTGTCTGCTGTATTGATAACTTTGTTTCATTAGCAGGAATACTGTTTATTCAAGGAGATTCTTTGTTTTGTTTAGTTGAGGTGTTGCAGTAGCTGACCGAACATGACTTGAAGCAGCTTTATTAAATGTTTGGACTCTAGCACATCTGTCAATTAGGTAAATTTGGTACCTCACAGTAAAACAGAGGAAGCCTGAAGCTGGCTAAACTGGCCATGTCACCTTCCTAAAGTGCTGAGAAACTGTCACAAACACCATTTGCTCTGCTTGTCCAATGTGTTTGCACACAGACCAAAGGACTTTAGACCCTTAGAAATCTTGTATTTTTGCTATCAGTAACATCTGTTAGTTATTGCCTCCCACTCTAGGTTAGTCAACATGAGTGATGTTTTACTCCTGAGTGCAGTGGCTGGGGTAATAAGGTTTTAAAGGTTCAGTGTCACACAATCATGTTAAACTTTAATATTTGAATACAGTTTAAAATATCCTTTTGTTTACCCTTATGATGACAGCAGGTACACAAGCTTCCTTCCTTCTTTCCTGAGAATCTGTCATTGTGAACTACACAGGCGTACTTGGTCTACTTCTTGTAGCAGCAGGAGGTTATTAAAGTATCTGACAAAAATGTAAATAAAGGAAACAAATGTTCCCCTTTTTGAAGTTGCATTTGTTATCTGATAAAATATATCAGGAAACACAGACAGGGCTGATATTTTCAACATCGGTTTCCATGGTCCTGTGATACCCTTGTTTAAATATGTTTAAAAACAAAACTAAAAACATCATATGGACACAGTAGCTTTCAACTGTCAGTCTTTTTCAAATATAATCCAGATTAATAAATAATAGTTAAAGGTAAGCATTGAAACAGACTGAGTTAATGGTGTGTGACCCCTTCAGGCCCAGCTGCCACTAGTGTGGTAATGTCACTTTGTGAAAGGTTTTCACGCTTGGGTATCTCTGTGTATACAGACAAAAAAAAAAAAAAAAATCAGGACAGGAGATATTTACCGTGTGAAAATGGAAAATTTACATTGGAAGCAAATGTTTCCAGTGATAGAAGTTGTGCATAAAGCGTGCATTGTAATTATTTTTCTGTTAAAAGGAAGGAGGAAGGGAAGCAAAACAGGTGATTTTATTGAGTGTGTGATGCTATATAGAATACAGTGACAGATTTAGTGGTGTCTTTTAAAGTGTGTATTGTCTTGTATTAGATGGCCACCAGGTTGCAAAGTAAAGAGTGAGAGTTACGGCTGCGTCATACTTCTGTCGCAGATGAATGCGATATGTCAGGCGCAGACAGCTATAAAAGCTGTGCAGGTTCAGTATTTGTTGTACGAAGGACGCATCATCTCACAGCCCTTTTGACTGTGTAGCTGTCATTCATACTTTAAACACAGCCTGGATTTGCGTAATTGGGAAAAAATTGACATTTTAGGAGATGTGCTGAGTTTGTACTGCTTATACAAGAGGTTTAAACAAAAGCGACATTGTTGGTACATCCGTCCTCAACCAACAACCAACAGAGAATCCGAAAGGGAGAATTGTATACATTAATTAGAGCGATACGGGTATGTTGAGAGAAATTCTTAGAATGACAGGTGAAAGGTTTGAAAGGAGACAATTGCACCAGTGCCAAAATACACATGCGATGTCAGTGACACCTGCAGAAACACTTGCAGTCACACTGCACATAGCAACTGGCAATTCCCAGCAACGTGTGGCCACAAGCTTCCAACTCCACTCTTTACTTCAGGGTTGTCTTGCTCTTCACAAATCTGTCACTCATTTTTCTCCATAGGGCTTTACATTCTCTCCAGTCCTTTTCTTTTTTTTTCTGAATAATACACACGAACGCTGTTTCTGTTATTTGGTCGTCTCTATATTCTGTAATTGAGGGGTTATATAAATGTAAGTGTTTACAAACTTCTTCTATTAAAATTTCTTCAAAGTCTTGCTCCATGATGGTTATCAGCATAGGGCCATGCAGCAAATATTTAGAATTTTCAACATCATCCAACCCCATACAATTTCAGGTCGCAGATGCATGAGATAAGGCTGTACGACTTTCCAAAAAAGATGCACGTCGCAAGAGTGTGGATGATGTAATTCGGACCTGTTGCACAGGGTCAGAGAGCTTCAACTCTGACCAGAAATGATGTCGGAGTCTGATGTATGAACTAACCTTCAGTGAAAGCATATCCTTAGGCCTCAGCCTTTCAGCGTCTTGCTTGTTGTTTTCATACAGTCAGTCAGCAATGATGAAGATGCTATTATACAAGATACAAGACAGTGAGATCCCTAGTCAAGAGCAGTTCTAAAACTACCTGTTTAAAGTTTCACTTAGCCTGCTACAGTTTATATTTTCATGTTTGCTTTTTTTTCAAAAAAAGTCTAGAGATATATACCAAAACTTTGAGAGCTTTGTGTAAAATTGTTGGAAAAAACCTTATGGTAATACCATTAAAAGTTTCTATATATATATATATATTATATATATATATATATATATATATATATATATTATATATATACACTATAGACACATTTCTGATTCATGCTAACTGCTTTACTATTCTGAATTCTAGGCTATTCAGATTGTGGAGGCTGGTAAAAAGTGAGAGCTTTCGTGAAACAGAATCCCCCTGGTCTGCCCTGGTTGTTGTATCATTTTACTTTCAGAAAGAAACAATACCCTTGGAATATAACACTGCTGCAAAAAAACAAAAAAAAAAACAAACAAAAAAAAAAACAAAAAAAAAAAATGATCTTAAAGCATGAACTGAAACAGCAAAAATCATAACTTGCCACAGACCTAATTAGCATTAAGGTTTCACTTCAGCAATGATTAGAAATTACAGTAACAGGCTTCCCAGGGTTGTTATTGACTTTTTTTTTTTTTCCAAATTTAGGTATGCATGTGTTGTATGTTATTAGTGGTAGGCATTTGTTATTTCATTCAACTTCTGCTGTGTCAGCTATTGGCACTGCCTGAAGGTAAGGGTCATTCGTGGTGAAAGAAAGACCATTACCTCATGTTTTTTTTTTTTTTTAAATTATAAACTGAACCTCTATCCACTGCAGTGTAATTGTATATACCGATATATACCATTAAGTGCCAGAAGCAGTGCTTAACAGTAATTAACAGCAGTGAAACCAAGGTCAGTATTTAAAATAAAGTTACAGTAAAATGTACAGTATAGGGAACTGTGGCGTCTTAGCAGATAGAGTAGAGGACATTGAATTTCAAACAGCACTTTAAAGAGTTTGGATTACAATCAGCCCATAGCAAAACATGCAAATATGTACCTTTCTCCTGCTTGAGGAAAGGGAACTGCTGATTTAGTGCAGGCCCTTAGAATGCTGTGTTTCAAACTATGTACAGGTGCTTCCTTGGTGTCCTACTGCATTCTACAGTGTATTAACTTCACTTTTCGATCCAAACCTTTGGTTCCAAAACAAATGCAATGTGCACAAAGGATTGATTAATGAGCATGGGGGTGAATGCTCAAATATATTTTACATTTAAAATATAAATAATGATAACAATGAATGATGTTACTGGTAACTAAATATTTTCATTAAATTTAAAAGATAAGATGCTGCAGGATAGGTAAGAGACGCATTTAATTTTGCATACAATTAAAATATACGATGGCATGTTAGATATGTTGTTATGAAAAACCATATTGAGGTATTGGTGTGCATTCTCTGGGATCATATTGCCGTGTAACCTGAAAGGTGAAAGAGATTTGCCAACTTAAAAAAGTGGACGTCAATAATAGCATCACTGTTGTCAAAGCATTGTGATATGTATCGTCTCTGACAGTTTTGTCTCTCACTCACACTTAACTAAGTTTTTTCATTGATAGCATGTTCTAATATTACAGGTGGGTTTTCCTTCCACAAAGAATAGCACACATTGCACCGTTAAATTCCAGCCCAGTACACTTTGTGAATCTGCCTCACCCTGGTATCGGTACTGCATACTAATGCCCCATGGAATCACTGAATGCAGGTTTTTTCCAGTTTCATTAGACAGACATGATGGGTTCACTTATTGAAAAAGGTTGTTTGGCATTTTGGCATTCATTTATATATATATATATATATATATATATATATATATATATATATATATATATATATATATATATATATATATATATATATATATATATATATATATATATATAACAGTCAGCCAAGCTGACTGTTGGTAACTGACTGAATCCTTCTTCTAGTTTCTTCTATGATGAACTCACACACGTGCCTGTCAGATTAGAGTCAACAAGGAGCCACTGTTGCGTGACTGCTACTGTTATTGTCATTTTCTAGATCTTGATTGACTGTTTATCTTGCGGCTGTACTGTGTTACAGCTGTGCTTTTCCTTTATTCACTGGATAAATATCAGACTTCAAACAAAACAGACTGAATGTCAGGCGGATGCAAATTACATTTTTTTCTTCATGCTCAGTTTATTGTATCAGACCATTGTAATTGGGCATATTGTACAAGCAGATTGGCCTGATCATTTTGTGATTGATGTTTCTATAAGAATGAATTAACACAATTAGTTCCACCCTTTTTCTCTGCAGTTTATTGATGGGTAAAATGTCCAATAGATGAGCTTGTCACAGGTTTTAGCACCTCATGTTATCGGTTCATGGAATTTTAAAATAATATGATTCAGTGCTCATCTGTGACTGCTGAGTTTGCACCAGAGTTAGAAGGCCTAATGAAGCAGGTAATGGAATTTTCATGTATAATTCAGCCTATTCCAAGTTTCCAGTTTCAGTATTAGCTTTCTGCACCTGTCTCATGTTGTTATTTGAAAACCTGATACCTTGTACAAAGATATAGACATTTGGCTGAGATTCATTCCCTTGTACTGTATATTTTGCATGTACTGTAGAGATCACAACTGTTAAATGCAGCACCAATGTTTGGAAAGACGTATGAGTGTGTGCGCTTCAAGCTTCTTAAGGAGAATTGTTTGAAGCTAACACAAAATGGCACCGTAGATGGCTTTAACATCTGTCCATTTAGTACAGTAGTACTGTACTGTGTTTAGAAAACTAGACATTATGTTAAGTTTGACTTGTAATCTTAGCCAAATACAACATGACATTTGAGCTGTTTTCGACTAGCAGTCAAATTATATTGAAAAAAAACAAAGAGGATCATGAATTATTGACATCACTGAAAGAAATGCTCATATGCAAAACAATTATAAAGCAGATAAATAAATAAAAAAATCTTGAAAATCTCCATCCTGCCAATGAATGCAGCTTAATTTTAAAAGACTAATCAGTTCTAATTGGGAGAATAACTGACCAGGAAAAAGCAGTGTTGTTGCTAGGTGACTCATTACACATGGATACAAACTTTATTGTTAGCAATACAAGAGCATAACAAGGCGAATTACCCTGGGACAGAACTTTGCCACGATTAGCACTGAAATGGTTAAAGACTCTTAAAGGCTTCTGTTAACACCAAGAGACTGCATGCAAGCTTAGAAAGAGTGAATTACAGTACTGTGCCATACACAATGGATCTGGTAACACAAAACCAAATGCAGCAGGGATGTCTGGGTTTATTATTCCAAAGCGAAACTCCCTTTTTGGAGTATTTTTTGTAGATCTGATTGTCCTTTTAACCTTGTGTTATAACAAAGTGAATATAAATGGCTGTTTAAATGTAATGTGACGTTTTGTATTCACCAGCTATCACGTTCAATAATATATATTTTTTTGAGATGCCTCTCTTTGGAGCGGCTGTAATTATGTGACTAGAAGTTCAAACACACAATAAAGACTGTATCCACTGTTAAAAGAAAAAATGTGCGCGGCATACCTTTAGTGACTTCTATTACCAACATGCTTTGCAACGTGTAGACTTTTTGAAAATATATTTTCTGTGAGTAATTGGTAAAAACAGTATAATGCTTTATCAATTAAATCTTCATTTTGTTCTCTTTTGAGTTACAACAGATGTAGATGGTGTACATCGGGTATAGATTTACAAAACTAATCTTCCAGTAGAACAATGTAGGAATGTAAATATAACATTAGTGACACAAGCTAAGTAAATGGCAGTTGTACAAATGAATGAATGATTTCTGATTTAGACATGCAACGTGGTTTAAAAGGCAATGTTTTCTGTAGATAGGGACCTTCAAAAGTGTAATTAAGTATGCAGTATATGATCACAATATTAAGAATCTGTTGGTATGTCAGACACACGTTTTCACATAATATACTGTAGCTCATGGTAATCGAGTTATTTCATGTTCCTGATGGTGCTAATTTTGAATTTGTCGTTGGAATGTTACTGACACACTTGTTAATTTATTGCTGTCAACAGTTTCTACTTGGTACTCAAGGTTAGCTTCTATCTGACGAAGCTTAGGGTGGGGGGGAGGCAACAGGTGTTCAAGTTAAGTTCAATGTCAGATATTATGTTGATCAGTGAACCATTGAAGGATTTAAAACAATTATGAAATGAAATGCAGGTAGGTGGCTAGTATCAAGCTGCTGTGCTGAACTGACTAGTTAGCTGGTTGTGTATTTCAGGCTGGCAGTGATGGAGAAAGCATTGGGAACTGTCCTTTCTCTCAGCGTCTCTTCATGATCCTCTGGCTCAAAGGGGTTGTCTTCAATGTCACCACCATCGACTTAAAAAGGTAAATATCTGCATCAGGCAGATTAAATACACGTCTTTCTTTTGTGTAATGAACAGCACAACCCTCATATAAACAGGTCTACGGTGGTCAATACTCGGATTTTACGATAAATCTATTATTTTTTGTCAGCAAGTATTTAATGACACCAAACAATCAATTATGTGCTGATTTCACAACATAAAAAGCTACCTTTCCCTCACATTTACAATTGAGTACCAATCAATGCACTAACATTCCCATAAGCTGACAGTGGAAATATGTTGCAAAACTAGTAAATGCAACCGATTTGTTGCATGACCTTTTACTAGACTTAACTTAAGAGCTACCTCTGTGCAAACTGGGAAATGTTTTTGTGGAGTTTAGTCAAAGATTACATCCAGGACTACAATTCCCTGTAGCCATTCACTGCCAATGTAAACATCTCTAAGGAAACAAGCCATGTGAAATCAAAGTGTCATGGGAGACAGTCAACATGGTTTTAGGAAAGGGAGATCGTGTCTAGCTAACCTGCTTGATTTTTTTTGAGGATGCAACATTGGTAATGGATAATTGCAAAGCATATGACATGGTTTATTTAGATTTCCAGAAAGCTTTTGACCAAGTCCCGCATAAAAGATTAATTCTCAAACTGAACGCAGTAGGGATTCAAGGAAATGCATGTACATGGATTAGGGAGTGGTTAACATGTAGAAAACAAAAGTACTGATTACAGGAGAAACCTCAAAATGGAGTGTGGTAACCAGGGGAGTACCACAGGGATCAGTATTAGGTCCTCTGCTATTCCTAATCTACATAAATGATTTAGATTCTGGTGCAGTAAGCAAACTTGTTAAATTTGCAGACAACACAAAAATAGGAGGAGTGGCAAACACTGTTGCAGCAGCAAAGGTCATTCAAAATGATCTAGACAAGATTCAGAACTGGGCAGACACATGGCAAATGACATTTAATAGAGAAAAGTGTAAGGTACTGCATGCAGGAAATAAAAATGTGCATTATAAATATTATATGGGAGATACTGAAATCGGAGAAGGAATCTATGAAAAAGACCTAGGAGTTTTTGTTGACTCAGAAATGTCTTCATCTAGACAATGTGGGGAAGCTATAAAAAAGGCCAACAAGGTGCTCGGATACATTGTGAAAAGTGTTGAATTTAAATCAAGGGAAGTAATGTTAAAACTGTACAATGCATTAGTAAGACCTCATCTTGAATATTGTGTTCAGTTCTGGTCACCTCGCTATAAAAAAGATATTGCTGCTCTAGAAAGAGTGCAAAGATGAGCGACCAGAATTATTCCGGGTTTAAAAGGCATGTCATATGCAGACAGGCTAAAAGAATTGAATCTGTTCAGTCTTGAACAAAGAAGACTACGCGGCGACCTAATTCAAGCATTCAAAATTCTAAAAGGTATTGACAATGTCGATCCAAGGGACTTTTTCGACCTGAAAAAAGAAACAAGGACCAGGGGTCACAAATGGAGATTAGACAAAGGGGCATTCAGAACAGAAAATAGGAGGCACTTTTTTACACAGAGAATTGTGAGGGTCTGGAATCAACTCCCCAGTAATGTTGTTGAAGCTGACACCCTGGGATCCTTCAAGAAGCTGCTTGATGAGATTCTGGGATCAATAAGCTACTAACAACCAAACGAGCAAGATAGGCCGAATGGCCTCCTCTCGTTTGTAAACTTTCTTATGTTCTTATGTTCTTATATCAAAAGGATAAAACAAAGTAAGACAAAGTTAGATTGATCATGACTGGTTCTGAATTAAATCAAACTGTCGTTCTTAGAATAATGAATCTGCCTGTTTCTTTTAGAAAGCCCACAGACCTGCATAATCTGGCCCCAGGGACTCATCCACCTTTCCTGACCTTTAATGGCGAGGTCAAGACTGACATCAACAAAATCGAGGAGTTTCTGGAGGAAGTCCTTGCACCACCAAAGTAAGTTCAAACTCTGCCTTTACTGCTTGGGCAACTGAAACACTTTTCAGTTTGAGTGAAATATGTCCTGGTGGCGGTATACAACAAAATTACAGCAACAACAAATATGCAATGACAATGCTTGACCACATTTTGCCACTTGCAATATAGGTCTTAGTGGCCTACTGTTGTATGTGTTCTGTTTTCTGAATGGTTGATGTAATGAAGTCTGTATCCACAGAAACTCTTTCCCAAATTCCTTGGACAATTACTCCAAGAATGTAGATATTGGGAAGGTAGGACACTGTACCCTACTCTTTCACAGAACTAACACGTGAATGGCTAAGCTATTGAAGGATATGTCTTTGGAGCATATAGTGTTTATTCAATAAAAAGTACAATATGTGAAAAGTATTAACATGTGAAACGTGTCGAAATCTTATGATGTGTGAGTTGTGCTGTTTGTTGACGAAGGGGACACTTGTCACATTGCACATTTTAACAGAAACAGATCCTGTTTCATTAGGGTTGGGAGTAAAAATAGCCTAAAAGACCTATGCTCATGGTTTCCAGTTACACTTGCGACAGTACATACGTAATTTGCATTGGGCTTGAGGCATCAAGCTTACTGTCAAGAAAACTACTAAATGCAAAAGTATGAAAAGTGATGTAATATAGTGCTGTGATTCGAATCAGTATTTTGCACTGGTGACAGTCAGACACATGTTCCCTTCAGAGCTCTGAGAAGGCTGCTGAGCACCCCCTGATATTCAGTCCTGGTTGGCTGTGGATGACTTATTCTGTGATTTTCTCATCAGGTACCCCAAGCTTGCTGCTAAACAGCGAGAATCCAACACTGCAGGAAATGACATTTTTGCAAAGTTCTCAGCATTTATAAAGAACACAAAACCAGAGGCCAATGAAGGTGAGTTTGCAGATTTATAGTATTTTTTTGATACAGTATAATATTTTATTAAACATCATAATAGATGTTGTACACAAAATCTCCTTCATCAGTAGAGTGGTCAAAGCTTTAAACCTATTACTGACAGACACCTTCTTAAATATCTAAAGATGGCTACCAAGGGGATCTTTGTCGTTGTAGCTAGTACAGTTTTTAATTGTCACGTCTTTATTTTCTGTTATTTATTTCATGTCTTTTTTTTCTTCTCTTTTCCATTCATGCCTGCGTGACTGACTAGCCACTCGCACCTCTGGGTCCCATTTGTGGATAATTAGCAGCCACCCACTTACACCATTCACACTTCAAAAGTCAGGGGTGGGACGGAATGGCTTCTAGAGCACTCATGTGGATCTTCCTATGAAATGCAAATGTTCATGTTGAGCGGCAAGAAGTATCAGGGTGTTGAGAGCAGCCAAACAAGCACACTGGCATCAAAATGTAAAGGAGAGAAAATGTAATGCAATGTCAATTTAAATTTAGAAACATTACAAACATTATAAATAGATGTGCTTGTGATAATCACAAATTCCTATATTTATTTTAGTTACCTGCAATGTACATTGTGATCATCATGCACAGACCATCTGTTTTTTGGCAACGTTTCATTTTTTTTTTTTACCACTGATCACCCTATATTCTATTTGAATAGGATTCATTTTCTTGGATGTTTAAGCGGTGGTCAACTGTTTGTTTTACTTTGCTGCCACCTAGTGGAAGTACACCTGCAGTGAAGTGGTGAATTCCTCAGCACCCAGCAGGAGCACTATTTAAACTTTCCTGTCAGGTTTCAAGGTGAAATAATTGCAAGCAAATAATTTGTGTTGTAAATTCAACATCAGGTATTACTGCAATATAATTGAACGTAGTCTAGCAAAAGTAACGTGTAATATCTAGTATACGTGTAATCTACTAGTATATCTAGTAGTATCCCCTTGCTTTCTAAATTGGTATTTGCAAGAGAGAAGGTCCTGCTATGGAGAATTGGTAGTAGCGAATTCACAGAAAGGTGTTTTTTTTCAGCTCTGGAGAAGGCCCTGTCCAAGGCGCTGAGGAAGCTGGACAGTTATCTGAACACCGTGCTGCCTGAGGAGATCGACGCAGACAGTGCTGAAGAGATGAACGTGTCAAATCGCAAGTTCCTGGATGGAGACGAGCTGACGCTTGCGGACTGCAATCTCCTGCCAAAGCTTCATATAGTGAAGGTAGGGAGTGGAGAAAAAGAAACAGTACACACGAGCCCTGGGAGTCCTGCTGTCGCATCATACACACGGCGGATATACAGAATATGTCATGGTGGTTAATTATCTATTTCTTCATGACACTGATTACTCTAACAAATGGGCAGTAAATAGGAAACACACCTATTCTATTAATGTGTAGGTGGTTTGTAATTGTGCACAATTTAGCACTGCACCCCTGACTAACTTAAATAAAAACGCACAGTATACATTTGGCTATAATAATGCAAAATTTGTTGCTGGTCCCTTGAAATTGGTATTAACGAGAATTGACTGGCCTCCTGTAAGTGTCATAACTTGTCAGTGTGGCACCGTGATATATTTTATGTTACATAATAATAATAATAATAATAATAATAATAATAATAATAATACAAGTATATTTATACATTAAGCACTGTAAATGTATGTGTATGTGATTTTATTGTATTTATTTAAACCTGACAACAAATGTTGTTTTGATTCTTGCACCCTATCATGTACAGACGTTATCCTTCGGGCACCCTCTGTTGCAGCAAACTACAACTCAAATCCCTCTATTTATTTGAACAATGTCTCATAGAGATCTCGCTAAGAAGTATATTGCGGCTCTTTTTATTAGCATATTTTCTCTTAGTACATACGACAAAATGTATACTTTGCGAATCGTCGGAACGAAAATGCAAACTGTGGTATGTTTGTACTGCGACTGGCCCATCTTCGTACACCTGCTCCCTAGGTATTTAACTGCTGCAGATTGGTTTAATATATATATAAATGGCTTCTTACAATACAAATTATTTTGGAGCCCCCAGGGATTCATTATTTTTTTAAATTAAACTAATCCCCCCCATTCAAACTGGTGAGTGTAAATTATATTGGGAAATGTTTTAACTGGTATCCATATTGGTGAGTAAATAGCGCAAAAAACAGTGCAAAAAAGGTGAATAGTGCATGACTGCAAAATAGACAGATGTTGTTGCAGATTTCACCGTTCCTGCAAACACTTTCTCAACCATTGTGATGCTGAGGACATCTTGGTTTTGTAGTTTAAAAATGCCTGTGATCAAAATGGGGCATTCTGATATGAAGTTGCAATGTATACTTTTTAAAAGTTTGCTACAACCATATTTTTAATAAAATGCACAGTACTTTTAAATGTATAATACTTTTCTTGTACTGTAATTGAAATGTGATTTTAGTGTTCAATAAAAAAACTGACAGTGTGCATGTGGCTTAGACTTTTGATAACAAAAATTACTGATAAGACAATTCTTTTTTGCTTGTCCCTTGAAATTCTTATTAACGAGAGTTGACTGTGTGTTGCCTTTGTGTTTGTGTTGTCTTAGATTGTAGCGAAAACGTATCGCAACTATGAAATCCCGTCTGACATGACAGGAGTGTGGCGATACCTGCAGAATGCCTACGCCAGGGATGAGTTCACCAACACGTGTGCTGCAGACAAGGAGATTGAGATGGCATACAGGGATGTGGCAAAGAGGCTCTCTAAATAGAAAACTTGCACCTGAAGGAACAGCTCAAATCCTATATACTGTAGCCTAATTTTTACAAATTGGTTGCTGTTGACTTTTTTTCTGGTGGTATCAGTATCAACATTTGCTTGGCTGGGACAAACCCTGTTTCATTCTTATCACTGAAATGAATAGGAGCCTGGATTCAGCAGTATTGCTGCTGTAGTTTGAAACTTTTGTTTGTCTTTATACATTATTTGATTGCACCTACATTTCAATTTAATAAGGGGTGCCACATTCAGTAAATTATTATTATTATTATTATTATTATTATTATTATTATTATTATTATTATTATTATATGTGTTCCTTTCGATTTGTAGCATTCGCGTAATCTACCAACAATATTAACTTCAGTTTAGGAAAATGACCCCACACCTGTTGGTAAACTCTTAGCTCTCAGTGGGGTGGTTGAGCAGCAGACAGTAGACAGGATAGCTCAGTAGTTGAGCAAATGCACATTATATAACGCTGATTCCTGTCTTGACACCCCTGTACTGCCCTATTTCTGCCTTCCCAACGCCCATACAAGCACTGACAATACATGCTTTATTCATATAAATCAAAGGATATGGTCTTGATGAACAGAAATGGTCTTGAAAGCTTGTGTTGTACAAACTAGTGGGCCAACAAAAGACATCAACGTTTTTTTTAAATGTATTTACATATGTCTGAATCAGTGTGCTTAAGTGAGTATAATGCTACAACAAGAACAACAAAAACATTATAGCTAAGCATTCAGTATAAAAACAAATCTCCATTATCCATTTTTAAAAAGTAAATCTGAAAATACACCCTAATAAAATTATTTTTAGAGAGTTAGGGGTAGATGTACTAAAGTGTTGTGCCTGTCGCAAACCAGTTGCAAACGAGTCGGAAGTCTAGGGTGAATGTACTGAACATGCACAATGCTGTTAGCAGCTTTTCAGGGAATGCTTTGCAGCAGCAGTTTTTCTTTGCAGTTCAGCCTTAGATGAATATGCAATTATGCGTGTTCCAAAATAAATTCTCAAAAAGGGCATGGAGATAATGCAAATGAGAATTCACAAATATTATAATGAGATGTAGTAAAGCTGCAGACAATTGCAACACTTACAATTGCATCAATTTATTAAGAACTTTTGAAAGCATGTTTTAAACAGAAGCAATTGTTGCTGGCATTTCCCAGTCCGCTTTTTCTCGTGCCTTGCCAGTTGTGCTCAATGGATTTTTGCGTACCTAATTTTCACCAAAGTCAGGGTGTACTTACAAGCCTTGAAAACAAATTTCTATAACATTTCTGGTTTCCCCAACATGTTGGGTGCAATAGACTGCACACATGTGCCACTAAACCCCTCCAGCTCATTCTGAACATCTGTATAGGACCATGATTAGTACAGATTTATATTTTTACATAATGTAATGTGTAGCCTACCCAAAACACATTAGTGTTATTTCAGCACAATGATTTATATTTAAAATACATCAAGAACTGTAAATGTATGTGTGTGCGATTTTATTGTATAGTTTTTATACCTGACACCTCCTTATGTCGGACAAACATGTCCGGTTTAGTGAGGGGCTACTGTAGGATTATGAAAAGCTTTTGGGGAGTGAAGGTTGGGGCCCCACTATAGAATCTGATGGGATTAAACTGCCATTCATTTTATATTATATATATATATATATATATATATATATATATATATATATATATATATATATATATATATATATATATATATATGTGTGTGTGTGTGTGTAACATTTATTAAAATAGGTAAAATGAACACGGAACAGAATGCATTGTATAGATGACGTTTACATTTAACAAAAACTATGTTATTTTGATTCTTGCGCCCTTCCATGTATAGACGTTATCCTTTGGGGACCCTCTGCTGCAGCAAAACTCAACTCAACCCTCACTATTTATTTGATCAATGTCGCACAACTCTCACAATGTATGCTAGAGATCTCGCTAAGAAGTCGCAACAAATATTTAAATTAGTATATTGCAGCTCTTTTCATTACATATGTTCCCTTAGTACATACGACAAAATGTATAGTTTGCAAATTGTCACAACGAAAATGCAAACTGCTGTATGTTTGCACTGCGACTAGCCCATCTTAGTACATCTACCCCTTAGTGTGTCTGGTCTGGAAGAAACAAGCATTTTCCTTGTATCTAATGGGGGGCGGTGACACACACAGCATGTCAACACATACAAGGTTATGGGTAGTGTTTCTCCTTCTCTGCCATTTCACCGGTCAGATTGATTAACACAAGGTTCTGTATAATATCTGTCTATTATTGTATTTTACTGTGGCATTAGGGCATTTACTGAATTGAAAACATGAAAAGAACTCCTAAACCACTGCATAAAAGCAAACACCAGACAACAGCTAAACTCCTTTTATAAATTAGTTTATTTTTTACAAGGTTTGTCCCAGACCTGCTATTTTCCTTGTAAATACAGTTTTTATTATATATCTGGTAGCGCACTGACAGTCTTTGAGTGATCATATGAAAAAGCTTGAAGAGCCGAATGCCTTTGATTAAGTATCTTGCATCTTTTTCACACTGAACTTTTGCAAATACGTTTCTCCTAAATGTGCTTTACTTTCAATAAGCTGTTTAAATGCCAAGTAATAAACATCTTTCCAATTCTTTTCAACTGTTAAACCCTTTATGAAGTGAGGGGGAAGTCTCTTTGTCTGAAACTCTTGACATGGTTGTTCTTTGCCAATTAGTCTAATTTCCTACAAGAACACATCTGTGAATGGAGGGGGAGAATTAAAAGCCAAGACAGGTGATGGCTTTCTTTGCAAGTCGACACCCTGCTTCAGTTGTTGCACATGAATCAGACCCCTACATGTATTTATCATTGAATTATCTCTGTATTTGATGTTCTTAGTGAAGAGCTACAATCCTGTTCTCAGCGCATAGCAAGATTGCTTGCACAATACTTTATAGAAACAATCTAACGCATGTTTCCTCTACTTCATTTTCTTTAGATCCATTTATATTATGTCTCATACAATGGCTTTTCCTTGAATCACAATACAAAATGGTTTTCTTGTAATAATAGCTGAGAATTTGCTTGTTGATTTATCGCTAATGTCTTATTTAAGCCACTGTGCATAAATCAATGCTTAAATTACTGGAAAAAAAATAAAATGAGATTATTGCATTAAATTCTAGATGTACAGACATTAACAGCTATGGCCAAACATTCTGCAAGACCAAGAACTGTAGGATTGAGACAAAAAATATACATAAAAAAATGTATCTATCTGTATATGAGCATAATTTAGTTATTTTATTTAACATCATGTAATCAAAGAAACTACAACATGATATCACAAAAGTCTTAATGTTAACATAACATTAATCATTTGACTTTATGAAGCAAAATTTGTTAATTCTATACTGTGATGCAAAACTTGTGGTAGGAAAATGGTTTACCAAAAATTTTTAAGAATTTAACCATATTTGTCTTGGTATAAAAAAACTGCACGTCATTCACCCCAGGGGAAGTCGGGGGTAAACTTTGCTTGTCACGAGAACATAAGGGTAACAGAAACCAAGTTCTTTGGGTCAGACTTAAATGTCTGACGATTACTTTAGTCTGCTAAG